>NC_052642.1:10707771-11007771 GCF_016161935.1 Mauremys reevesii | reverse complement strand
CTGTGGTGCCGGTCACTTCCGGGGAGCTGCGCAGAGCCAGGGCAGGCAGGGAGCCTGCCTTAGTCCCGATGCGGTGCTGACTGGAGCCGCCAGGCTCCCTTTTCCACCAGGCGTTCCGGTCAAAAACTGGATGCCTGGCACCCCTAGTTACAGCACAAGACTGGGCCTCAGGGATTCTGGGTTCTGTTCCTGAGTTTTGCCATTGACTTGCTGTGTGAGCTTGGGGAAGGCTCTGAATCTCTGTGTCTCAGTTTTCTCATGCTTTCTTCTCATTTCTGGAAAAAAAAATCTTGCTGGCTAAGTCCTTTAATGTGTGTGAAGCGCTTTCACATTTTTGCTTATGGCCTCCGTGTTTAAAAACTGAGCTTTCCACTTCTAGGTCATCTTCCACTGAAAGATTTCCAAGCACTTCACAAGCAGGAATCAATGTAGCCTCTCAACACCTATGAAAGAGGCTGGAAAGCAAACAACCTCCCCAACTACTGAGCTGCATCCTAGGATTTACCATGGGGCAGGAAATCCAGGCTGCGAAATAGCAGTTAATCACTCCCATGGTTTCTGATTCCCAGCTACACAGGAAGTAATATCTGGTGGATTCACAGGTCCTGTTGCTCCCCTACACCGACTTGCCCCCAATGCTCCACCCCCCTTCCACAGAGATAAATTAAACAGATCATGGAGCACATGCAGTCTTGCTCCTTCCAGGGGTTTACAACTCTTGAGTAGCATCTCAAAATCTTGTTGCCACATCCTCATACAGCCCAATCATTTTACATATGTTGTGACCTGGGAGCTTGTGGAACAGGGGAAATATTGCTCCTTAGAGCCCTTTAAAATACAAACCTGAAAACAAACTCCAATTTGGCACCTGAAGAATCTAACCTTATTAGCAATTCACCTGACCTTTTGCTTTTAAACCAAATTGGCTTGATTTTAATGACTAAACATCAGAAAAAATGTATATATTGATAGTTTCTACCTATTTAGGGCCCAATTCTTCTTCCATTTATTTTGGTGAAAATGCAGAAGAATGCCACTGAGTTCAATGGAGTTACTCTGCACATAGACCAACTAAGAATGGATTTGCCTCTTAGCCTGTAAACGTGCTTAGCTTTAGGCATTTGAGCAGTCCCACTAAAATCAATGGAATTTAAAATGATGCACATGTTTAAGTGCTATACTGGACTGGAGTCCGTGTCAGCACTTTGCCAGATCAAGCCCCTAGACAGCTGCAGAACACACACATACATGAGGACTTAAATTAGGTGCCGTGCACCCCAAAATCCTAATCCAAAGGGGTGAGTCACTGAGTCAAGATGCTCAGCTTCTTCCCTGGCTCAGCAATGGTTAAAGGGGACCAAGTCTGCCAGAGGGAAGCATACCCAGTCTAAGCTAGTCAAACAGATGAGCAGATGCCGGTTGTTTAGACAGCCATACGGCTTCCTTCTCCATCTACATACTGGCGAAAAAGTGCCCAACAGCAACTGCAGAAAACAACAGAAGGGAAATAATAAGGATAATATATTATATGTGCATTTAAAAAAGTATTTCCAAGTTCAGCATTTTTGCATCCTTTTGCTAATGCTCAGTGCTTCAGTCCCTAGAACAGGTGCTGCCTCAGATGAGATCTTCCTCTTTTTTCTCGAAAGGAGAAGAAAGGCATGACCGAAAAATGTCTGTTCTATTTGATCTCTGTACAACAATTGCTAACTTGGGGGGGGGGAACAGAAAAGGAAGGAAGGAGGGAGAACAACATTAATCAACATCACTTAAGAGATATTTGTTTATAGAAAAAAATAGATGTGCGGGTTTGGGTTTTTCGCCTGTTTGTTTGTGGGTATGTTTGTTTGCTTTGCCCCCCAGTAATCCTAAAATGGTCTGTGCATTGCCTGGGAGAAAATCGATACTAAGCACAGTCCAGGCGAGACTGCCATCTTACATGAAGCACTGACTGTAAAATAGACACAAAAGACACATGATACTCTCTCAGGTCCCCAGCAGCTATAATATCCATCCTTGGCAGCTCGCTTGACATTTACTTGCCCTGCTTCCCAGTCCTCTTTCTTCCTCCCCTTCTCCCTCCCCGCTCTCTCTAACAGCTCTGCTCTGACTCTCGGGGGTTCGCCAACGGGGTGAACAGATAACAAACCTGTCAAGAAGCCTTTAGCTGGGGAATAAATCTTGCATTCGCCAGGAAATGATGTGTACAATGGGAAAATACAAGGGATGACATGAGCCTTCTCTTCTGAGAGCGCGGCCAAGAGATGCTTAAAATGTTACAGTATGTGCTAAATGGATATTGGAATGGCCGATTAGATTGTATCTTGGACATTTCAAGTGACTCCTTTTCCTCCCCTTTGTTACTGCAGATAGACAAAGAAATGAGACAAAACCTTCCCCCATTTTAGTCTCTTTCTCTCTATTTTATATTTAGAGGCTTGAACCCCTGGAGAGTTTTGACTTGAGATAAATGTTATGGTGCAAGCTAAAAATCTTGCTGGGTAACAGGAAATGTCACATGAAATCCACTGGGTAGTTATAATTTCCATTTATAAAAATATATAAAAGCAAAAGCTTTATCTTGGTGACTTAATACACGTCTATGCTTATTACTGTTTTCAAAGAGCCTTTTGCACAAATCGGATTTCCACTGGTGCAATAAAGATTCATTATCCTTTTACACAGCAGACTTTGCATTTCTGTTTGGGATCTAATTATGAAAAACAGGAAATATTCTATAAACAGATGCTAATTGCAGGAGGAAAATGTTTTCATTTGAGAAACAAGGTAGTGCAGAAAGTTTGCTTAGAGGATTGCTGCATCAGCATGCTGAGCTAGAAAAGGGAGCAGGGAAGGAAGAACTGATTTGATACTTTTCTTACCAACATGTACAGGTGAGATGTCTATAGCAGGACACTGCTGCAAGTCAAAAGGAAAAGTTACAAATGTTGGTTCCTCTCTCTTTCCAACACATACTCACTGTTAAAGATTCTGGCCTCTAAGTGCTTTTATTAAATAGTTTTTAGTACAGTTGGGCCCCAAACAGAATTGTGTACACGCAATGTGAAATTGATCTGACCTTGCTTTTTAAAAGACATATCTACTAATATTCTGACATTTTGAAGGCCTGAAGAGTCTTAAAGATAAGATTGTTGCCAACATGCTTTCATCCTCCGAACCTGAGATGTTCTCCCTTATCCTCTTTCGCAAAATCTTTTCGGTTATTGATATTACAGAGTACCCAGTGACTCCAATTTGTTTTCATTCCTGAATGCCAGGCCCTTTAAGTACAGACTGAACAGCAAAGTGTAGCTCCTCAGCTGGAGGTTCAATGAAGGCATGACTAGCTGAAAAATTAACCTGTTATCCACGTATAGAATTCAAATGAACAGCTATCACAAGTAAACCATGCAACATTTCCGATCATCTCTTTTCTTTAATAATTGGGCAAGAATGGATTTTGCTAGCTATAAATGCAAGATTTCTCTCCCCACTTCCCTCATCTCTTGTTGCTCAAATACATCACATCAAATTGGAAGAGGCAGAGGTTCTTGTTGGACATCAGTACTATATATCTCAGTGCAAAAGGAGTCAAATGTGGGTTTGCATGTAAGATACTTACACTACCAACAATATATTTTCATCCATCAGACAGCAATTCCCTTCTAGGACAAGCTTTAGCCTAGTGTCCACTTGTCAAAGCCCAACACTATGTAAGACATGCTGTAATCTGAAAGACAGCCTGTCTCTTGCTATAATAAATGCTAGATTGTGTGCAGACAATCTTGCCCTCATATCTTTAAATTCATATATAACATCTGGCTAGTGGTAAACCATAATGATAGAACACAATGCAATAAACCTTGTTTGCAACATCTTGAAAGAACAAAGCCTTTACTAATGATATTTTAATGAGGAAGTGCATACACTAATTACTGTAGTTTTCTAGCTGGTCTATAAAATCCTGTACCCAGGAAATTCAATCTTCAGTTGATTCACATTTTTATTGAAGGGTTGTTGCTGTTGGTAAAGAGAGACTGGAATAAACTGAAGTGCCAGTCATTAAGGACATCTCAAATGTCTTTCAGCAAGATACTGCGGGGGAAAGGGGGGAAGAGGGAGAGAAGGATTAATGTTAAATGAGTTTAGTGTCATCCTTTTCATTTTTTTATTTTTTTTCTTCATTGTACAAGTGTTCTCTTAATTTGAAACTGGTATTATAAAGACAAGATGCTGCTGAAGCACTTAGCTATTATTACCGAACTATTACAATATGATCGTATTTATGAACTGAAGTAATGGCTTGTTTCACCACAGACAGCATTTTATTACTTCAGGGTCAAATACATTAGGAGTTACAATGACCTTACTGTCATAGGTCACATACTGTACTCTACTGTCAGTGTTTCTTTACATTTCTGGTGGGGAGGAGGGTTACTTCTCACTATTACTGTTCCATTAATTTGCACTACTGCATGTGGATTCTTAATCCAAGAGCATCTTAATGCAACAGTATCTAACACCACATCTTTTAACCTGGTAACTCATTACTTTATGAGACCTTGCCTACACTAAGCAAATTAGCACCTGGATTTCAGTAGCAGTCAGGTATGGGATAACTGCCCTGGTGGCGGCAATGGGGTAAAATGCTGGAGCAGACAGGGTTCAGGAATTTTTAACCACAATTTTCTCTCTCTTCTCTTATGCCTCTCTATTCCACGTGAAACCTAGGGCCTTCTACCTTCACCAGTGTCCTTCTGTAGCCTCTCTTTCTCCTCCAGAGTTCTTCATTTGTGATTTTTTTTCCTGGCCATCTGACAGTGAGGATTTATCTAAGGGCTTGTCTACACTTACTGGGAGGTTCAATGTGCGGTGATTGAGGCATTGGTGGTCGATTTAGCAAGCCTAGTGAAAACCCTCTAAATCAACTGCAGATCGCTCTCCCGTCAACTCCTGTACTCCACCTCAACGAGAAGCACAAGGGGAGTCGATGGGAAAGCGTCTCCAGTCGACATTGCGTTGTGCGGACCCCGCGGTAAGTAGATCTAAGTACATCGACTTCAGCTACGTTATTCACGTAGCTGAAGTTGTGTAACCTAGATCGATCTCCCCCCATAGTGCAGACAAGGCCTAAGGCAACTTTTTATAAAAACCTGGAATTTAGAGAGCAAGGTCTTAATATACTACTGTTCAGTTGAACATCTCAGTTTTACCTTTGCATCTTACCTATCTAATTGTTAATGAAAAGCTCCAGTACATAACAAATCCCACAAGCTTTGAGCCTAATTCTGATATATACTAAGCGCTCTTTATATCGCTTTGGCAAAGAGAAGGGATCTTAAAGTTACCCCAAATCACATTTACACCAATTTTACACTGCCTTAGTGTAAATGACTAACAGGCCCAAGGTGTGTGTCTTATTATTTACTGATACTGAATAAAAGTGGGGTCTTGCAATATTTTCTTAAAGAGTTAAAGAAGAGGCACTTCCATTTCAACTCTTCTATATGTCGTATTTTTAACTCTTCTCCAGCAGGCTGTGTAGGTAAAGAGAAGGACTATGTTGTACCTCTCACACACACACCCCTAATGAAATGCTGAGGTTTGAACTAGTACAACTTTCACCCGATTACACTGCGCCTTTACCAACCACCATCCAAGAAGCCTGGCACAGCCAGCATTTGCAATTTCTGTGTGCACTGGAGCCTTTCACTAACAACATCAACATAATTTTGTCTGGCAATTGCCCTGAGTGCAAAAAGTTGCTCTATTTCAACTTGTTCTGCCATTTCCAATTTATCTTTAAAAAAATTAAATAAATAAGCAGGAATGTTTTATTTAAAAATCTGATTCTAGACATATCAATGTATTAACACACATCCCTCCAGACTCAGCCCTTACTGATTGAATTCTGGATCATTTTTATTCAGCAGATGCAACAGGAAAAGTCCAAGATGCCAAGAGAATAATATAGTAGAGGCTGGAATTATGATGACATGCTCTGAAATACTCCCCTGCCAAAATGAAAGTTAATTATAGCCATTGTTTGTATTATTCAAAATAGTATTGACGGTAAATCTATCTAGCAGGACGTTGTTTCTTCTTATTCAGTGCAGTCTTGAAAAAGCAGTGTTTTATCTTCTCCTCACCCCTCCTGCCCCCCTCCTCAGTCCCTGAGATGAGGCTCCATCAGGCCACTGAAGCCCAGTTGATTTCCCAAGTCCAATTATTTTGCAGTACACAATCCTCTAGAATAGCACTCTTTACCTAGGGACACTGTCTGCCTAAACACAGTGCACTTAATGGAGTCCCTGAAGTTGTCTCCATTTCATTGCTTCTAACTAATAGGCTGTGATTCTTCTCCCCCGCCCCCAAACAGACCACTGTTCTTCCTACTTCCCGTTAACCATCCTCCACCTAAAAATGAAGAAGCAGCTAACCAGACTTTAGGAGACTGTGGTGCTCCTCTCCCATTGCTGTAGCTTCACTACCACCTACTGACTGCACTTCTTAGGACATCACAGCAGCCACCATTCTCCCAGGTTCTGTTTCCAGTTCAGAATATTATTCTCGCACAACAGAAAGCAAATATGTATAGAAACTATGGAGCTACTGAACATGGGCAGGAAAACCTACTGTGCCCCTGCCCCCCTTTACAAGTCAAGGACCAACAGAATTGAAGTCTCAGAAGATGTTGGCAATTTCTGATCAAAACTGGTTCAATATGGCTCATTTCTACCATGCTTTCAATCTTAAGTATCTCTTGCCAACTTCAGAGATGAACATAATAGGGGAGGCCTCACTCAGGGACAAAAAGGGCGTGCCCGCTCGCTCGCACCGGATTGGGCATCAAAGACAGAAGGAGAGACGGGGACAGAAAGGGGTAGAAAAAGGATGGAGGAGAAAAACAAGTATCTGTCTCCATGCATCTGAAGAAGTGGGGTTTTTACCCACGAAAGCGTATGCCCAAATAAATCCGTTAGTCTTTAAGGTGCCACCAGACTCCTCGTTGTTTTTGAGACAGACAGATGGAGATGAGGAAAGGACAACAGAAAGGAAACTGCAGCAGCCACACACACACACAAAAAAAAAAATCAAGAAAACTGGAACATAAATTCTCCAAAATACCAACCTCTTCACTCCCTGTGCTTTATTCGTCCTCTCTAGCCTGCTCTCAATGTCCCTGCCTCAGCCAGCCAAACCCAGGTAGGCAGTAGGTTGTCTACTCTATAATGTAAAATCTTTAGGCAGGGACCATGTCTTCATACCTGTCTTTAATGCACCTAGCCAGCATTTTACAGATGCTATAACATACAAGTGTAAACAATAAGCAGGTACATTGGCAAAACTGCCTAAGGAAATACAACCACCAAAACAAATCAACAACGTGGGTGGGGAGGGGTATAGGCACGAGAGGCCCCATTGTTTCCCAAATCACATTGTTTCCCAAATCACCCAGGGTCTATTTCCAAGCGAATCAATACCTGTGTGTAGAGCTGGGTGAAATTTTTCAGACAAAGTTAATTCACAAAAAAAAAAATCCAGTTTCAGCTCAACCAAAACTATTTGCAAATTCAGGACAAATACAGCAACAGCTTCAGCTGATGTGTGTGTAATTTCAAATCAACATTTTATAAACAAAATATTTGGACTTTTCATTTTGAAATGAATTTCTTTTAGAAATTTAGCTAAATACATTTTAAAAGGTGTGTGCGTGTATGTATGTGTGTGAGAGAGAAATTGTAGCAAAATAGTGAGAAAAAAATGAAAAGTGTCTGTTTCAGATGGACTCAAAACAAAATTTAGGGGATTTTTCTGTTCAGTCATCAAACCAAAAATTCAATTATTTGCTTAGCAATATCCACATGTGAGCTGGAGTTCTGAGAAGAATAAAATATGAAGGACCTGATTCTCTTTTGTCCCGCATCTTGTGTAATCATTTATACCAGGGCAAGGCAGATATAAAATGATACCAAATCAGACTGATGGTAAAATCCTGCAGCCATTGGAGGTCAACGTCAAAACTCTCACTGACATCCATGGGACCAGGTTTTCAAATTGAACGTTTTACACCTATTGTGTGCTCCCCTTGCATACCTGTGATGACCCACAAGGTGTGGAATAATGGTGAATCAGGCCCAAAATTCTTAAAAGAATATTTTCTGAGAAATAAATAATGTTCATGTTCTTAAGCCAAAGACTGGAGAACTGATAATATTTTATGATAACTTTCTGAGTTTTTTTTTTAAATAAGTATGGCAAAATGGAACAGATTTCCCCCCTCCTGTTAAAAATGGAGGACTAATTCTGCATAACTTCTAATATGGCCATGTGTTTTTACAATGGGAAGTGAAGCAAAAATCTTTTCAGCCCTTTAATTTCAGGGATAAACTCAAAATATTAGAACCAATCACATACCAAAAGTGACAGTTTCCCATCCTAACAAGAGCAGAGTTAAGCAAAGATACAGGAATGTGGAAATGCTTGAGTTTGAATTAAAACACACAAGAGAACTAATCCATTAATTTGACATAGGGCATATTATTTCTCCACTTTATTCCTTAACGAAGGAAAAAATTCAGGTGTGGATGAGGAAAGTATGGTAGTTGAAGTCAGACGCAGGATATAGCATTAAAAACGCAACATTCAGCATACCAGTTATCTTAGTCCACCACAGTACTTTCCTAGAAGAAGAGTTCTAGATTTTATTTAGATTATAAGATCTTCCGGGCATGGAGCGTAGTTCATTTAATGTTTGTACAGTGTCTCATACAGTACCACCCCATGCTTGGGTGGCTCCTAAGCATTATTATAATAAACATGACAAGTAAGAAGAAGAGTATGGAAAGGCTCTGCAGTTTCTAAAGAGTAGAAGAGGAAGATAGGTGAAAAAGTAACTAAGGATTCGTCCTTGGACCTCCTAGACGGTTACATCAGGAAAAGCCTCTGGGGATTATTGCCCATGTTTTTGTCAGTTTATTTGTTTGGTTGGGTTTTTTTGCGGACAATAAAACAAACCCTGAGGAAAAGACCTTAGAATACTAGATTTTTTTTTTTAATATACATTTTTGGGGAGGTTTATTTCCCTTGTTCGGCTGGTGAAACTGCTCACTAGCTTCAAGGCACTGAGGCAAATGTTTAATTTCTAATGGAGTTCAGTACACAGGCATGGAAACCAGCAAACATTTAAGGGTGTGGCTAGAAGGCCTAGCGTCAGAGAAAATGTATCAGTGCCCAAGGAAAAACCCTGGAATATTTAGGTTTTACTCATTAATAGAATACACCTTAAACCTCACAATCGTCCCTACCTTGCAGAACCATTTACTTAGTGCTGTTGCTGGGTTTTAAGTACATTAACTTTGTCATCCATCCATTGAATTTCCTGAACACTGGTCATATTGATGATGGCAGAGCCTTCAATGAGGGAGGAGAGGAAGGTCAAGAGTTTCACACTGACTGGTGATTTGGGGGGCTGAATTTGAAATCCCTGAAAGGTATATGATTTTCAGAGAGAAGGTGCTAATATATACTGACAATAAGGACCATGAAGGCATCTCAAGTCAGGCACTCAAAAACAGACATTCAAAAATCACTAGCCACTTTTGAAAATATCAGCCAAAATGGAGAAGAGTACGGCTTGAGTTCCCTGAGAGGCACTTTTGAATGACACTGTGAATTCTACTAGCCAGCGGGCCACTGGATTCAGCAGTCCAAAAGGAGACATATATATTCTGTAGCATTCAGTGTCTTAACAGGAGGGAGGAGAGTAGTGTTTACTGATTAAAGCAAGGACTGAGAATCAGGGCTGCTGGGTTTCATTTTCTTTTTGTGACCTTGGACAAGTCACTCTTACTTTTCTGTGTTTGTTTTTTGCATCTGGAGGGTGGAGATAACATTTACACACATCACTTGGCTTTTCTGAATTGCCCACAACATGCAGGTACAATTTTTGGATGTATAACACATATTTGTATATGGAAAGCTCTCTTTGGTGCAAGTGATATAAAAGGTGGAAATGCCCCCCACCAGTGCGTACACACACACACACACACACACACACAATACTGTGCATATTGATTCGACTTTCAAGGTTCTCCAGGGAACATTTAACATGCTGCCAAGAGTGACAGTCCCTATATACAGAATGAAAAAGAGTAAAAACAGATAATCTTAAGAGCTCACAGGCATTGCTAAGTTTCTGTAGTTTGCTACTTAGAGCAAGACATGATAGTAACATTTAATTACCTTTGACATTTAGCTTGAGGTATAGTAAGCAAGCCTGCATTACCTTTTTGGCCAAAATAGGCTTTGATGTTCTCACATGAGACAGTTATTGTTGTCTTCAAAGGTTAAAACCCTGACTATCTCTGAAAGGTAAAATGACAGCAGCTCAGTGATGAACTGGGAAAAGTCTCAGGAGTGATCGCCTGGATGAACCTAATTTCTTCCACCCAACATATCATGGCTGTAATATGGGACTTGCAAATACATCCCATATTTGAAAAGATTTCCTGCAGAAGTGAGAGCTCCCTATTTCACAGACTCCAGTGCTATGGTGTTTTGCAGAGTACATATTAAAGTGCATTAAGACATAACTGGGATTGCCTGCACATTATGCCTCTATTCTTAAGTTGTTATATTACTAAACCACATTGGTGTTTTTCAACTTTCCTTTGATGTTCTCTCTATTATCCTTTTATAGCATAATCACACATTTTGGTATGTTGAAGATCAAAGGAAGCTGGAGCTTCTAAGGCTAAGCCTGGATATGGGACCTGCAACTAACTGAATTCATTATATTTAATAATATTCTCTAAGGAATGGCAGAAGAAACATGAAATAATAAACACAAAGGTAAATAGTGAAAGATTATTGGAGTGAGTTTAATGTTAGAGTTTGGCTTCCTGCTGCTCAGATTCACTCTTAAGCTGGTTCTGTCTGCTAGGATAGATGGCCCTTCAACACATGATTTGTCAGTCTTCACTTGCTGTTTATGTCCCATTTTCCTTGTTGAACATAGTTCTTAATGTTCCACTGCAGCTGTCTTCCCTTTTCTGGCTTTCCTTCAGCATCTTTCCTGGCACTCATCAACCAAATAATTATACCCTAGAATCCTCTTATACGGATCAATTTGGGCAATTCTTGTTTGGATAGTTCTATACACCTGACAACCACAAGCACAAAGTTCCCAAACCAGACACATGCCTAAAAGTAGGAGCTGGGATTTTCAAAAGGAACCTAATTCCCTTAGACTCGTCAGAACTCAGCCAAAATGCCAGTCTTTCAACAGGTTGTGGTATGTACTGGATTTATGGCTTATTACAACAACCTCTTTTTGTCCTGTGACTGCAGAGGTGCTAACAGGCCACTCCTACCTTGAATGGTCCCTTACAATATATGCTAACTACTTATGCTAAAAAAAATCTGTTCCACCATATAATTTTTCTGTGATGCTGGGAGTGCCACTGCGAGACCTGAAGAAGAACTCTGTGTGGCTTGAAAGCTCGACAACAGAAGTTGGTCCAATAAAAGATCTATTACCTCACTCACCTCGTCTATCTTTCAGCAGGGTCAGGAAGTCTGGCAATTAGCTCTAGTTGGCGAAGTCAAAAAACTATAATATGCAGCTGAACAATATTCAAAAAAAGTGTGACATTCTTCCCTACTTTAGAGAGCATGAATGAAAAGTATTCCAATTTGATCCTTCAGGCTGAATGCCAACTGACCAGTGAAAGTGTATCCACATCAGCTGCAATAAGAACTGGATTTTAGAAAGAAATCATCGAATTGTATAGCCAAATGGCCACTCAGACTGGACAGGACTACAATGATGCAGCTTCACTTGTCCAGAAGCATTTTACAAATTAATTATTCCAAAATTGCTTCCCTTACCACTGCAGCACAGCCCCTTGGAGAGGGTGGGCAATACTGACAGGTAATTAATGATGCAACAATAATCTGGGGGCAGGAAGTGAAGATTACCATATTTAACCGTAAGTGCAAGAGAAATTTAGGGAGGGAGAATGTGTTTAATCCAACTGAATCTAGCCCAGACCAAGGAACTAACACTCCTGGCTCTTGTGAAAAGTGCTATGGGATCTTAATGGTCACAAATGATCAGGAATTTTAGTTGTACAGCTCATCCAAAAGATGTCACTTGCAGCAGAAGAGTACATTCTAACACCATGCTAGTGCACTGGTTAGTACTTACTTGGAGGGGAAAGTGAGACCTACTAAATCATTAACAGTACTTGCAGAAGTCTCTAAGTTTTCTGTGTAAGCTTCAGAGCCAGGTAACAACTAAGCCTACCTTGTTTGGTTTTTAAGGGCTGAAGAGATCCCAATCAGAGGTAGCAAGCCTGAAAGTTCATCACCTCTGTTCTTTCGTCAATATGTCTGTTGTATGTGAAATTTCTACATCCTCCTCCACACAAATCCAATTTGCACCTTGCTCTAGCTTCCACTTACTTCATCTTTCTCTCTGTTGTGCTCTGTGTTTTCCAATATCTTCATGCACTTCAAAAGCTGCATCCTCTCCTTGCTTGTTGCCCCTGGCATTCAGCTTTGACACGCATACAGAAAAACCGCAAAGTCGCTTATACTTTTGATACTCTTAGGGTACATCTACACTTCCAGCTGGAGATGTTATTTCCAGTGCAGGTAGGCTTGCATGTGATAGTTTTGATGGAAATGTAGGTGCCGTGGCATGGGCTAACTGCCCGAGTAAGTACCTAGAGTCTTGAGCAGGCTCATATTCGGGGCGGCCAGCCTATTCCACCACAGCTTCAACTCTTCAGAACTCTAACCAGCTTGATGTTTGTGCCATAAGACCACACTTTTCACTTTACATTTTTCTAGCTATTGGAAGTCAAGCAGTGGTTGGACAGTCTCTTTAGGGAGTTGTGGAAAGAGTAGTCTTGGTTTTCAAGAGGTAAAACCTAAGTAGAAGAATTCCTGCACTATACTTCTTCATGCAGTGTTCCATTATGAATACATTCTAGCTCTGTACTAGGCATACAGGGGGGAAAAGTCTGAGAGAATGTGTAAGTATTGAACAAGTAAATAAACTTTAGGGCTGACAAAGCTGCCTTAGAATTCAGAAACCAAATTCTATTAAAAAAAAATAATGGAAATTGTAGAACCAAATCCCCTAGGTGGTTTTGAAAACCTGAGCTTAGATCCCTTGTACAACCAAGGCCCTTTTCCAATATTGGTTTCAAATTTGCCCAGCTGTTAGGCAAATTTCCAGTCTACTAGTTCTTCTATGATTTTTACAAATTTGCACTTAAAAAAAAACCCTTTGCATTTGATCAGTAGCATACACGAATTTTCCATACAAATATTAAGAAGTCTTTTTCCTACTCTGTATTTGTTACCTTTAAATGACCCACTGTTATGTGATCTAGCGCTTATCATCTGTGTATTTATTTTTGTCCAAAATCTAAAAATGGTAACTGTATTTTATGAAACCTTCCCAATCCCGAGAAGGCTGTCAATTTTGTATTATCTTTATTATCCCTTGGAGTATTTTGTATAGCTAATATGATGGTCAATAACTATTCATTTCTGACTGGTCAAATAATTGCAAGAGAAAATTTAGTCATACATTTTTCCATCTGGAAAAGGCTATGAATGTAATTAGTAATTTGCAAAGTGCAAATAACTGTGTATGTAGTTCATAAGCTCAATAAAATACTTCATTATTTTTATTTTTTTAAGCTATCATGCAAAGCCTGTCCTTCTTCAGAAGTGTTCAGCTACACATACTGGATGTGTGTGTGGGAGGGGGAGAGGCCTGGGGAGGGCAAATTTGATCCAGTGGCTTTGAAAAGGGAATGAAGTAATTCCATGGTTGAAAAGGAATTATTACCCTTTGTAACAGGTTTTTAAAAAATGATACAAAGTATTAAAAATTATATGGATTCCTGTTAGCGAAGCCTGAAGAAAGCAGTCAATGTGGAAAAAGGTAATACAATCTGCTTATTGTATATGTGGCTTTGGGGATTTGTTAGGAAACAAAAAAATTATGAAAGTTACACCACTCTCTGAATGTCATATTCAGCATGAGTCAGAGCTAAAATGAGATATGGAAAGTGCCAATTTGATGTATAAGTAGAAGCTCAGGATTTTATTACTGGCTTCTATATTAGTGAAGAACCAGATCCCATTACCATATGTAAGTATCATACAAAATGTGACATGGTATTTCACGGCTATAATGCTGAAATCCCAAATGCAATTCAATAAGACAAAGAATATATTGCCCTTAAATTCAATACTTGAGTAAAATACTGAGTTGGTGCTTTTTCTCCCCCCCGCCCCCATTTTTCTTTTAAACACATTCTGGTAGGTGTCATCAAATGTTGTCAGCAACCACAACCTAACTCGTGCAAATGATTCAATACCTTAAACAGATGTTAGTGGTCTCTTCGATCCACTGACCAACACAAGCAACTCTATCAGAAAAGTTGTGCTTCAACACCAAAGTCACAGGGGCCTCAAGATAGACAGTTGAAAAATTTTGCAGTATAGTTGCTACAATTACCTTACACACATTTATTGACATGGAAGCCTGGGGGCCTTTTCACTTCATACAAAGCAGCAGCAGAACTGATACCTGTACAGTTAATGGAGTTTGGTGCCCGCTCTGACGACAATGGCATTACATTGCAGAAACTAGAAGGTATGGTTTATGTCACCATGCACTGGTGTTTCTGAAGATTCTTCTCTTGGGTGTTCTAAAAACGTCGGAAATCAATGAAAGAAGATACCTGTGGTTTTAGATGGGATTAAAAGGCTTCCTCTACTGTCATATCAGCAAAAGCACCAAAATCAAATCCTACATGATGATTAGAAATCTACAGTCTGAGAATTTAAAAGTTGCCTAGGGGCTTTAGATGCACAACTCCCATTAATTACAAAGGAATTGTGACTAATCCCAGGGTGAAAATGAGTCCCATATACTTAACTGCATAACAGAGACACAATCAAAGGTGATGGCGTGCTATTTTGAGAAACAGACAGCAGAACTAGAAAGGACAGAGCTAGATAGAACAAAAACAAAAACAACCCATAATGGATTAGTGATCATGTCTATGAAAAGGAGATAAACGGCCTAAAGCCACGGGAGTCCCAAAGGAGACCTGGTACAGACTTGTTAATGATAGTGAGGCGAAAAGCAACAATAAATAATACATTATGCACTTAAGTCTTACCTTTGGTGAAAGAATCCCAGAGCATTTTGCATTTTACTTAAGTCTCATAACCACCACCAAGGTAAATATAATGCTCATTTTTCCAGTGTGTGTAAACTGAAGCTCAAGCCCACTGTAAAAGACTGAATCAGGGCCAAAGACAATAGCAGAGACAGGAAGAGAACCCAGACATCATTAAAACAACTACACAGCCTTCCCTGGATTATAGATTTTATAACAAAGAATAGATCATAAAGGGGATGGGGATGTTTATGACTTTTTAAAGGAGTTAAAAACAGCTGCCACTGGGTAGGGGGTAGGAACTGAGAATCAACGGGAATTTCAATATTGTTTTTCACAGCATCCATAAGAAAACAGAATGTAATTTGCCTCCTATTTCTTCTCATACCACTCTTCATTCAAACACACACAAGGAAACCTATGGTGCATTACCCAGCAGTTCTGCTAATTAGATTGAAGACCAATCACCATTTATTACTGTACCTTTGACTATTAAAATAGGAGATACAAGGAAGAACAGTCAGATAAGTGACAGCAGGAACTGGCTGCCAAATAGGAAAAGGCAATATTTCCTCTCCGTGTGATTTTTATTAGGGAGAAAACAAACATTCTGCTAGGCAGCCATATATGTTCAGAAGTAATCAACATGTCACTAAGGAGCCAGTAAACATTTTTAAGTACATTAAGCACACATCACAAGGGACTCAGATCTCTCTCATCTTTCTGATACTTCAACTTAAACCACAACCATTGTTGAACTCTGTCCAAATCCCCTTCTCACTAATATACACCTCTCTCCAACAATGAGATCTTGGCTTCCTCAAAGTGGTCTTATAGAAAGGGGCACTGTACAGCCAAATTGGCTGTGAAAAGTCATCCAGGAATTGGGGGGAAAAGGCCTGCTTTATAAAAGCAGCCAGCAATGTGGTTCCAATAAATTCACTGAATGCATTTCAAAAACCTTACAGGTCATGTATATGCAGCATTGTGGTTTTTTGGGAGCTGTCTTAAACTATCCAATTCAAGGTTTCTCCTCCATAGCCTTGGGTTCAAATTACTCTTTCCTTTCTGTCAGACTATGGAGCCAAAGGCAGTGTCAGCTAGATTCCCTTGGTGGAGCAGGGGTACTATAATCTTATCCAGTCACATTTGGTACAGATTAACTTATCTCATAATGGTGTGGTATCATAAAAAGTTAATTGGAATACAAAGCTCTGTAACATATCATGCCACAATACAAGCTGGACCAGGGAGCACTACAATCCAACCCTGTGGCAACTCCCTGTTTGGAAACAAGTTAAAACTGTCAGATTTCATATTGGGAGAGCAAAAATGGACAAGGAACTTCACCAATTTGTGGTTTCTTCCAGCATAAACTTTTAACTTCCTGTGATATACACAGTGAAGTCAGTCAAACCTGGCGCTCCCTCCCAACGCAGGGACTAGCAGGCTGCTTCCGTTTTTCTAGTTCTAGAATTTCGTGGTGTGTGACAAGAGATGCAAAAATAAATCAAGGCAGCCAAAAAACCAGTCAGGCACATCCTGGCTGGCTGGAACTGCACATAGCAGGCCTCTATATTTTATGTACAGTTTTCTCATTAGTAAGCATCCATGCAGCAGGGCTTGAGTGCTCTCAGTCCCTGATGAACACTACTTTAAAGCAGATTGGGTATAGATTTGAACGGATTTGTTTGGGTGTCACTGTCAATAAACCACTCATCCTTCCAAAGAGCAAATGTGTTCTGTGCTCTGAACCAACTCATTGTCACTTCCTCCCTACTCCCCCAACAGACTCCTTCATACACTAGAAGATATTTCAATCTTTAATTATAACTAAAATATCAACCAACTACAACAAAAGAATAGCAATACTTACACAGCAAGTTAAATCTACAGATCTCAAAGCATTAAAGAATATTCAAAACCCCTGTAATACTAAGTGCATTAGGTATTGCTACACTCTTTTTACATTTCACCAAACTGATGTACATAACAGCTGAATACATATTCAAGGTTACATGGTGAATGAGTAACAGATACGGGCATAGAACCCAAGAGTACGGTTACTTAGGGCTTGTCTACACTACCCACCGGATCGGCGGGCAGCGAACCATCCAGCGGGGGTCGATGTATCGCATCTAGTATAGACGCGATAAATTGATGCTGAGCACTCTCCCACTGACTCCGGTACTCCACCAGAACAAGGAGCGCAAGCGAAGTCTACGAGAGAGGTCAGGTCAGAGGAAGACACTGTGGTAAGTAGATCTAACTACATCAACCTCAGCTATGCTATTCACGTAGCTGAAGTTGCGTATCTTAGATTGACCCCGCACAGTAATATAGACGAGCCCTTAGTCCCAAGCCAAAGCACCAGACCATGTTACCTCCAAGAGCTAGATGCCAAACCCAGGCATTTTGCCTCCTAGTCCCAAACTAAAATCATTAGTTGATGCTTCCTGTTAAGAGGGTGGCTCATCAGTCCAGCAAGAGCAAAGCACATTATCAAAGGGGGAGCTGAGTTTAGGATCCAAGCTCTGTCACCTTTTCCATGGGGTGATTTAGAGGTGGGGAGTGGCCCTTGGAATGTCTCTTGCTACCCTGGAGCAACTTTCCTCCACACCTGCTGATACAGGAGGGACCTCAATGAGGTTTGTATTCAGCCACTCTCAGATAAAGGATTCCCTCAGAAGAAGGATGGCCTTGTGGTTTAGGCATAAGATGGAACTCATGAGATCTGGGTTCTGTTCCCAACTCTTCCACAGACTCCCTGTTTCACCTTGACACATCATGTAACCTCTCCGAGCCTCAGTTTCTCATCTGTAAAATAGGGATAACACAGGGGTTCTCAAACTCGGGGTTGGGATCCCTCAGGGGGTTGTGAGGTTATTACATGGGGCTGGGGGGGTCATGAGATGTCAATCTCCACCCCAACCCCTGCTTTGCCTCCAGCATTTATAATGATATTAAATATATTAAAAGTGTTTTTAATTTATAAGGGGGGGTCGCACTCAGAGGATTGCTATGTGAAAGTGGTCACCAGTACAAAAGTTTGAGAGCCACTGGGATAACAGCACTCATCCACTCTTTGCCTACTTAGATTTGGAAACTCTTCAGAGAAGAGGCTCTCTCATACTATGTTTGTATGACACCTAACACAATGGTGCCCTGACCTAAGCTCTAGGTGCTACCGCAATAATAAAGACTAACCATAATTCAACAAAAGACCTTCAAATGGTCATAGGGGCATGAAGGAAAGAGAGTAAACACAAAGCATCTTGACAAAAGAATTACAGATAATTCTTGCTATTTGGTAATTGACTATTTGGGGATTGGTCCTGTTGTGAGCAGGGGGTTGGACTAGATGACCTCCTGAGGTCTCTTCCAACCCTGATATTCTATGATTTGGGAACAAATAGGTGAAGAAGCTATGAAAGCTCCTCCTTTCAAATGTCCAGTAACATGGGTGATGCATATACAATAGGGCATTGCTGAGAGATGCAGCTATGCACTCTGTTCACACAGAAGCATAATTTTGTCCATATAGATAAAGATGCCTTGCTAAACTAGCCAATGCATTTTTTATAATGTCCTATAAAAATTCCTACAAATTCAGCATTTCCTATGCATGTAAACAATATGTTTTTGTCAACATTTCAGTCAATACACAAAGGCTTTAATTATTATTTTTATTTGTTTGCCTTACAATACAATAAACTGTCAGACTAGAAACCAAAATGGCCATTAACAGTCATGTGAAATGCCTAATGGTGTTAGGGAATCAGTCCAGATGAGACGGATCATTAGACTGGCTTACCCCAATATTCTATTTAAGTTACAGTAGCATTCAGTTCTCATGTGGAGAATAGGGCATTCTTGTTTCGCTTTTATTGAGTTGAAAATAAGACAGTAATTGGATTGAGGTTTTGAGGTAGGTGAGAAGATTTTCTTAGACTCCTTAATGCCTGTCTTTGTGACCTGTCTGTTCTCCTCAATAAATGCCACATATAGGTTAATCCTTGCAAATCCTCCACACGACCCTGTCAAGTCAAACTGTTCATCAGTTTGTTCTGAGTCTACTAGATGAGAATAAACAAGTCAACTCGTGCTGTAAGTCTGCTGGCTATCAATTGTACCCATGCTAGGGACTGGGCCTTTCTGCAGGGGATCCCACTGGGGTGGAATTCTTATCAGAAGGTCCAAAGAATAAATATACATGCCTGTATAACCAACACACCTGCCAGTGCAGGTGAAGTAAAATACATATTACTGGCACAAGGTTAGCACACTGCTATAGTTACATGTCACACACACACCTAACAGTATAGTACACACTAAGCATTCTGTTTCCGTCTTGATTTCTGTAAAATAAAATTTCATATATTATTTCTGTAAAATAAAAATAGTGCTAGAGAAGTGCAGCAGGACAACCTGGGAGACAACATTCCTCCATTTACCCACTGAACAGGTACCGTATGGGCAGCATTAGAGCAATCCACACTGCTCAGTCAATGTGCTTCAACGTTCACCCGGATGGATCACCTTTTGAGGCCACTCGGTCTCCTATGTACTGCAACTGAGACCTCTAATTTATTTCACATAGGTCAGTGGACGTGCAACAGATGGCAATGGATTTCAAATGAATTAGGGTCATTTTGAACCAGTGTCCTAGAGATGAAAGGCTCTATGGCCCATTACCTCCCCTCTGGTCCTGCAATCTGTGAACCTGCCCTCCTCAAATCCATTCAAAATATTGGTGATAAGATCATTTGCCTGACTCATCCCTTTGCTTATGACACCACCATTTTTAAGTGCCTCCATTGACTCCCCTCTTCTTGTCACAAGCTTCAAAACCCTCCACAATTTAGCCTCCCTAGCTACCCATCTTACTGTATCTCCCTGTCTTTACTTACCAAACGCCATCAGCCTTGATCACCCATTTTCCCCCCAAACCTTGTTGCAATTTCTCCCTTGTTGAGCCCCGACCTGTGAGGGGGAAAAAACTTCCAATCAAAACCAATAAAGCCAGTACCATATCCTCTTCCATGTCCTTCCTTAAGGCTCAATTTGCTGTTATGCACCCAGAAAACTACCACCTGATAACATGATCACCACTACTGGTTGATTACAAGCAAGCTAGTCCCTACTGGAACATCCTTCCTCCAGCCTGCCTTTGTTTGCTTCATACACTGTTACGTCTTGCCTTTTACAACACAAGCTCTTCGACATGTTGACTCTCATTTATGATACGTCTGTAGAGTGCCTAGCACAATGGGAATCCCACACCCTGGTTCAGGCCTCCAGGCACTACTGCAATACAAATAATGATTACTAGCAAGACCCTGAACCACACCCATGCTTTCTGTACAAATATTATCACACGTTGCCCCTTGAAATAGCAGCCAGACATGCATGTTCACCACTTTTCATCATGTTTTTTTCCCTTCCTTCTCCCCACCAATGGAGTTCTAAGAGCTCGCTTTCCTCCCCCCAACTCTGGCAGTATCATGACAACTGACCTTGTAGTCAAAGAGGGACAAAGGTCATTCCTTCTATTGCACTAGCCAGAGAGATCTCTCTGAGGCTGAGCATGCTTGCTCCTTCTCTGTCTCTCTCTCTCTGCAATGCTTCCAATCCTGAACCAACATGGGATCAGATGACCTAGACAAGTTCTTCAACTCCAATGTCCTAATGACAGATGCATCATGCCACTACTATAGGCCAGGCCGTTCTGTTCCTATTTAACATTGTCTGTTCCAAATAAGGAGACTAAACGTTTTCCCTTTCAGGTTGTGCTGGAGTTACGGGTAAGTGCTTGGATCAGAACATCATTGGCATGCCAGGACCTATAGTCTCTGCAAACTGCACTTCCTTAATACAGGTGAAGGGCTTGATTTGTCATTCACACCAGGGTTACCTTCACTGACACTGGGGTGAAACTGATGCAAGCGAAAAGAGAATAGGAGTCCAAAAGAAATGCCTGTCTGTTGCACTTCATGAAGAAGTGACTGCAGCCCTCCAGGGCTGGGATGCCAACAATGTGGCTTTCAACTATACAAAGTTTGGGTGACACTGCTTCAAATGCAGTTCACCTGAGAGATGCAGCTTGAGTTCACCTGCAGAGATGCTCACCACACAGGTCAGTTTGCTTCTGGACTCTGTCGAGCAAACTAAGAACAGGGCCTGAAATTTTATATTTCTTTTCAGATCCTCACTAAAACAGGAAAGGGGGAGTTCATTCCTCCAAGCAACACTTCACCCTGGGTTTGTTAGGGTAAGCAGAGCAAAGGAATTATCATCATGACTGCCTTACTGCATACTGCTAGATCAACATCTTACAGAGGTAAGGATGCGTCACAGTGCTATCACTGCAGGGAAGGTCACAGCACTATGAAAGAACCAAGGGAAGTGACAGTATGGGAAGAAACATTATCAACAAGCAGCAAGAAGGAAAAATAATTAACACATTTGCCATCATATTTTGTGCAGAAGTAAAACAGAAATGTTGAAATGGTTGCAATTTCGCATAACTATCTCCCCTGAACAGATTTCCACAGACCCTGCCATTAAACAAAACCTCTCTTCTGAATTACTCAAAACAAACCCCAACCACCAAATCCCAGCATAAATCCTGATATTGGTCTCTGTGCATGTGAAACAGACAGTTGACTTTAGGGTTTTTCTTTATCTACAGAAACAATAATACAATCACACACCATCAAGTTTACCATTTTTCTCTTAAGAGAAATATGAATTATAGACCATCAGTACAACAGCTTATTCGCACTCCATTAGCATGCAAGGTCTATTTTTGATAAAATTTATCAAACCACTGGCTTAATTTCTCCCGCTGCTTTGAAAACGAGAAGCATATACACAGCATGTTCTGATATGCGTTATCCATGACAAACGCTCCTGCCTTTTGTTTTGCGACTGGAGAACCTGGTTTAAAGTGACTTATGTGCATCAGTTTTGGGTAATCTGGTCTGAAATGCTTAAAAAAACCTAAATTTCTGAAAATGCTGACCATCTGCCTTCTGAAAATTACCCTCATTACAGTGTCTCAAGTTGGGCACCCAAAAATTACTAGGTATTCCTGAAGATTTAATATAACTTTTTCTGTTGGATTTTAGGACACCAAATCATGCCTGCAAAACCCCATTCCACCGCAGCAACCTTAAAATCCTGAATGATTCCAGGGATTCATAATCTATGTACAGATGAATAGGTTCATCGCTGGAGTACCCCTTTGTGGTTAGGTAGAGCATAGCAGGCTCTTCTTCCCTAATGCTGCCTGTTGATGATTGCTCAGGCCAGATCACACTTTAGCCCCACTCCTTCTGGGGTAACCAAGTCCAACAAGTATCATGTCCTTACAAAAGGTCCTGAATCTGGGCCCTGTGCTCCACATGCCCTTCTCTCAGTGGCCTCACCTTCTCCAGCGGTTAGTAGAGAAACCCAGCCCCTGTAACTACACTGGGTTCCAGTCCAAGCATCCTATAAACAGCAGCCAAGATCTGCACAGTTAGACTCCTTGGTGCTACCTCCTTGGACTTCTTCCTACTCTATCCTCTCTTTCAGGCCTTCCCCCCACAACCTCTCTAAGTTTGTCCTTCTTTCAGAGCCAAGACTCACAGGGCTCTTCGCTGGAATCCCCCAACAAAATCCCAAACCAACAGTTCATATGTAAATCAAATTCAGCCCTACTCAGAATTGAGTATCAGAATCCCTCAGAATCCCTCTCTGTTCCTCAACTGAATGCCTCCCAGGGCCTTTTCACTGGACATCCAGGTCCTCAACAACAGAGCTTACTCCACCATGGCGGCTGCCGCTGCTCCATATTTCTCCTGGCCTCCTGCCAGACTTTACTACTCAGGTGAGGATGCCAGGGTCAACTGTCCCCTTTGGTTTCCTCCTTGACCCTCCCAGTCTCTCCATGCCCCGGGTGACTGCAGAATTTCTCCTGGTAGCCCCCCTCTGCTCCAGATTTCCTGCCTTCACTCCTCTCCCAACTGGGACCCATCTTTAATTGGGGGTGGCCCAAGGAGCAGACAGGTGAGTTAATTGGCCTGTCATGTCCACATTAACTCTTTTATTGCCTGGATGGGGTACCCTCCCCATCACAGAGTTACAAGGGCTGTCACTATGAGAGCATGAATTCAAATTTAGCCCAAGTCCGGAACAACCAAATTTTGGTACCAACTTCACATTCCAAACACACATCTCCATGAGGACTTGGAACACTTGCCCCAAGCATTTTAGAGAGGTGATAGGGCAGAAATTCAGTGACTACCTGCTAGAGGTTTGACCTTCAGCCTATGCACCATGTACATATAATACATTTGGACTTCACTGACCTTATTTTTAAACTGTAAACTACTTAGGTAAGGGACTCTGTCTTCTGTTATATTTGTACCATGAGCACTTTTAGTACTTCACACCACTAACTGTGATTGCCTTTGCAAATTGAGTTGGTGCTATGATCTAGTTCCAAATGAATAGGTCTTGCCACCAAAAGAAAAAAAAAAAAAAGCAACTGCTTCCTCTCTCATGTCTCCAAAAATCCCACCTACACTCATTGGCAGTCTCATTCTACAGACTAAGATTTGAATGGGAACAGAGAACAACATGGCCCTCCTTTGAGACCGTTGCTCCAGAACAGGTTTGAATCACAGTGGGAGGATGATGCTGGGAAGTTTTCACTGCCACTGTCCAGGCTGTATCCATTCTATGGATACATAAAGGACTCCATTCTCTAAGGCTGCAAGTCTGGCACTTTTCACTAACACTATAATAAAAGCTATTGTAAAGAAAGGGGAGGCGAGGAAGGAAGATGTAGCATGCACTCTCCCCACGTTAAGAAGCCCATGTTAAATGCATACCACCTGAGGTAGATATAGCATCCCACACTCTCAGATGGGAGTGGAAGCAGATTAGCTGGGAACATGGCCAAAATGAGTCAAGACACAGGCCTCATATTTTCCTCCTGCAGCCCTGTAAGTGGGATAAAATTCAAAAATCTGTGGTTTATTAGCCTCTCTCTCTCTCTTTTTTGGTTTGGTGGGAGGGAGAGGGTTAATTTTAATTTCCCTGGAGGGACAAATGGTGCTCAGAAAGGGCAGATGCCAGCAGCCTTTCACACTGCACTATTTAAGTACCAGCCACATCTCAGCAAGGGAGGTTGAACGGCAAGACTCCTTATCTGCGAACGGGGGATGGAAATAATGCTTACTTCTCCAAGGTCTGCTTGCGCTGCAGAGGAAGGAGAAGGGAGACGAAATGCCTTGTGGAGTTGTAAACTAACTGCTTTCCTGCTGCAGCTTGTGACTCGTTGGCACCTCAGTATGGAAATATCAGGTATATGGGGCAGAAACAAAGGAGGTTTTTTTTGACGGCTTAAAATAACCCCACTATTCAAATGGCCAAACTTAAATAAAACCAAAAACTACAAAGAAGAGAACACCTGTCATGTGCTCTGTAATTTGCCGTAAGTAAATCTGTACATGCCTCCCACTTCCCTCTCCTACATTCAAGGCCCAGTTTCACAGTTGGATGCAGTAGGTGCTGCTACCAAGCTGCCATCCAGTCATGCATATTCTAACCAACAATGGAACTTTGTTTTTTCCAAAGCCCACCCTGACCAAAAATAATGTTTTATTTTGAAGACCCTACAGCTGAACTGAGGCCAGCAGCAGCAGAATGTCAAAGCCAAGTACAATGCATTGAGACAGAGTTTTCCACAAAAGGTCTCTGATACGCCAACTTCTCAGAAAGAGGAAGGGCTTGTGAGTAGCATGAGTCACATTCTTAGGACTCTTCCACCAATATTTCTCACTTCCCCTGCTCTGACAACACTTAAAACCTGTCAGTAGCTTTGGTCTACAACACCTGCCCTGTGTGGGGACAAGTAGAACACACAACACATTTATCCCAAAGCCAAAAGTGTATCCAAAATATTAACTTCAGCACGGTCACAGAGCTTTGCTCCCCAGTTTCCAACAGTATGCTTAGTAAGAGAGGGACTTTACCAATAAGCAGAAGTCGTCTTCGTTTCATACATCTGATGCAGGTTTATTTAAATGTTTCTATCACTAGGTGCTGGCCATTATATTTTTCACACTGTACGCTTTTTGAGGCTGAGTCCAAGTCTTCATATATCTGCACAGCACCCAGCCCAATTATTATTATCGATGATAATTAATGTTTTATTTGGGATTACAGAGTGCCATGTTGGCAAATGACAGGCTTTCTTGTTGTAGAAAAGCTTGAAATATAAGCTTGGTATGACTTCTCTGAAGAAAGTCTTTTAAGGAACAAATGCATCTATCGCCGTCTTTTCCTATGTGCCCATCCCTACAGTATTCAAACACAAATATAGAACCAGGGATGGCCTGAAGGCATTTTTCCAACCAAGAATACTGTTGAGTATGGATTTCAAAGGCTTCTTTCTGCAGGATCAATCCCCGCAGCATTTGGGATGTAGTGTTAGCTATTTCCTCACTTGGGAAGATTGTACCTTCCCCTTCCTGTCAACTCCCCCAAACCTCTTAGAGTAAAAACTTCCAGTTCAACTAGCTGCCAAATCCCTCTATGCAGATTATGGGACACGGACAGATGTCATTTCAGGCAATTTTCTGTTCCAACTCCAAGTCCTATGACGCTTTCTCAGTGGCTGCTAGGCAGGGCCGGCTCTAGGATTTTTGCTGCCCCAAGCAAAAAAAAAATTTTGCCGCCCTCCCCTTTTTTTTTTTCATGCCCTCCGGCCCCTCCCCAACTCCACCCCTTCCCCAAATCCCCAGCCCCGCCTCCTCCCCTGGGTGTGCAGCATTTCCTTCCCCATTTCTTCCTGGGGGCTCCCACGACCTCCCACCCTAGCTCACCTCCGCTCCGCCTGCTCTCCCCGGTGTGCCGCCGCTCCGCTTCTCCCCACTCCCTCTCAAGCAAGTGTGAAAGTAGAATGAATTATATTGTAAAAATAAGTATGGATTAAAGAAATGCTGCGTGTACCTTTAAGCAAAAGGGCTGAATTGCTGCAATCCAGGTGTCAGGAATGCAGACATTAAGGTAAAACAATTGCTCCACTTAAGGGCGATTGGTGAAGTATTAGCCTTGGATTGATAAGAGTTAGTAAGGAAATAGGATATGCATGCTGTGCCCCAGGTAAATTTTACAGTTTTGCTCTCTTTGTCCCTTGGTTTAGTTCCCGCCCTTTTATCTGAATAAGTAAGATAGTTTGTGTCTTGCATGGTGCTCACGTTATCTGGGTGTTATTAGCAGAGCGCTGTGCTAATAAAACAGAGTGGTCTGACAAACTGTGAGTCCTGAGTCTAACTTTGACACAAGGGAGGGCGGAGAAGTGGCGCATTCAGGGGAGCAGGGGTGAGGTAGGGTGGGGGGGCCGCAGGAAGTAACAGGGGATAGAGGAACCACTCCCCGCTCCAGCTCACCTCCGCTCCACCACTGCCGCCTCCCCGGAGTGCCCGCCGCTCGGCTTCTCCTCCCTCCCAGACTTGCTGCACAAAACAGCTGTTTCGCACACAGCAAGCCTGGGAGGGAGGGGGGAGAAGAGAAGTGGTGGTGGCGGCTCAGGGGAGCAGGCGGAGGCGAGCTGGGGCAGCAAGTTGGGGCGGTGGGGGCACTTTTTCCCCACGCCCAGCGCCAGAATGCCGCCCCTAGAAATGTGCCGCCCCAAGCACCTGCTTTTTTTGCTGGTGCCTGGAGCCGCCCCTGCTGGTAGGGGAATGTGAGCCTGCCTGCTACTCCAGGTTCCAGCTCCTGGCTGATGTTTCCCAGGGCTTCTTCCTTCCTACCCAGTCTCTGTCAGGCTTTCTTCCCAGTAACTTCTCTGGGTTGACCCTTCTTTAAAGGCTAGGATCTCAGGGCTTATTCTCCTGCCTGGGTTCCCCCCTCACCACCACCTGTGTTCCCAGAGAGTGACTGCAGACTCTGGCCCTGCAGCCCTCTTCTGCTCTCAACTTCCTGGCTTTAGACTAACCAGGCCCTGCTCCTCCCTAGCTAGACTTCAGGATCAATTAAGCCTGGCTTTGCGACCAGGTGCCATAATGGGCCTGTTAACCCCTTTAAGGCCTATGTGAGGAACGCACCCCAACAAACCTCATCACAGGCGCCCACATTTTTAAAGAAAGGAAAGCAAATGGGAAATCATTCCATATTCAGTATCACCTTGGGTGATCTGCTCAAAGACTCTTGGGTTCTGTATAATGCGACTCTTGATTGTCCCTATAGATTGGTAAAGCCAAAGAAATGCAACTTGATTGTATATGTTTTAAGAATAAAGATATTGCTCTCTTTCCAGCTATTGAAGCATCTGCAGTTTCTCAAGGAAGTGCATTCAGCACTATAAATCTCCTGGGCCTAATGCATTGGGCTTAGTCAGAGTAACCAATTCATATTTATTAATCAACTACTATCATGGTGTTTCATAATCATTATATTATGGTTTAGACACAATAATAATGAAACTAACAGAACTAATGCAATTTATGGTGAGGAAGATGTTGGCAGGCAATAACGTTTCCTGATAATAATATAGCAAGGCAAATAGGTTTATGGCATAGGGAAAGATATTAAAGTGGGCAAAATGCATTAGGGAAGAAGGTATTAGATATACATATTGTCAAGTTATTAAAATTAAAAAAATCATAAAGGTAATATTAATGTTACAGAACCACTCTGCATCCTCAGAAATGAAGGGTTTAGAGTTATACAAAGTCTCTTTTGCTCTCAAGGAGGTACTACAACAGCAGCTGAACGTCCACACAGAATCTGAGTACATGGAATGGTGAGGAGTGTCAGATGAAACTGAAGAAGAAAAATAACATTTCCCATGGAAGAATTTTCTTTAATAATCAAGTAGTCTGCCTGGGATTACTGTGGAAAGCCTGCAAACCCTTGCTATTTGTACATAGTGAAAACAAGAGCCATTCCCCTAAAACTGCTCTCTCTGCATGGTCCTCCCAGCCTGTGCAAACAGAAGCACTCAAAAAAAAAATGGCAAAGACAGAAAGGCACAAAGCAAGGAATGGGTCCTTAAATCCTTGGGAGCACAGCCTGCTGCAAAGGACACATCACCAGTGGTGCTTTTAGTTCCCGATAACATCCTTGGTTCCAATGATCAGAGGGAGTTCTCAGCAAGAGGGATCATTGTGCCACAGAAGAAACAGTTCAAAGGGAAAGCAAGCCACCTAGAGTAATTCTGAAGCAATCTGACCCCCTTCCAACTTCCACCCCCCCGCCGCACCAAAATGAATGGAGAAATGTAGTCTTGCCGCTTAAAAATCTCTAATAATAAAAAAGAAAAAAATTGTTTATAATAAAGACTACATTCTGTAGCAATTTCCTAGATTCCTGGGGTTAGAAATCTAGATTGCCAATGGATAAGTGAGCCTTAAAATCACATCCCTGCTGACAAAAATTCATTTCTTATAACCGTCTCCATTTACCGGAATGTTGAATCTTTCCCATGGGGGAGGAACAAATGAAAATGTTATTTCTCTGCTCATGGACTCATACCTTTCTGTCTGCTTTTCACTGCTGGCAATTTCATTCTCTTCCAAATTTGACTAAAGCCCGTGACCTGAGGGAAATAATGTCTATATAATAATCTTCTGAAACTCTAATTCTGAGTCATGTTTTTTTGGATGTTGCCTCGCACTTTATGAAAATTGCACTGAGCTATGAAATGTAAGTGATGTGATGTCTCTCCCTTAACGTAATCATTTTGTCTGGTGAACATGTTGCAAATAATAATGATAATAAATAATAATAATAATAATACAAAAAGGGGAGGCTCCTGTGAAAGTGGCAAAACCCCCCACGGCTGATGGCAAAAAGATGTCCTGGCACCCATTCCTGCTGGTTTATTTTTACTACCCATGAGAAACAGGACCACCTGCAACTAGTAGAGCATTAACCATGAGCAAGAGGCAAGCAGGAACATCATGCACTGTGGCTGAGCAACTTAATAGCCCTAAAGGCTCCCTGGACTATATGCTTACGGAGACCCTGCTAAATCCTGGCACGAAGAGTCACATCAACACTCTGCTCCCAGTGTCGTGGCCTGGCTGAAACCATCCATTTGGATATGGAGAGAAACGAGAAACAAGTCCATAAAACACCAAATGCCTGGAAAACGTAATTATTGGCTGGAGTCTCTTCAGTAGCTTGCTGAGCAAGCTCTGCAGCGGGTATGTCTGCAGTTGATCAACCCTTCTCTCAAAAGCAGAAATAACCACAGTGTCTGTTTATTGGATCCACAGCCCCACTGGCTGCATCCCTTCCTGCCTCTATAAATCTACCCAAACAAAGCTGTACATTACCAGATGTTTACTTTTTTATCCGTATTGACCCATAAATTCTACAGTGCAGTAGATCAAATGGAACTATTAAAAACTTGCTAAAAACAAAATTGATCTTGCCATATGTTTTGGGCTTTTCTCCATATGGCCTGCAGAATACTACTAAGGGGCCGAGTCTGCTTTTAGTTACCCTGATGTAAATCTGGAGTAATTTCTTAAATTCGCAGAGTTGCTCCAGATTTACACAAGTGCAAATGAGAATCACAATTTGGTCCCCGACGTTGAAGGAACGAAGAAAATATTTTTAGCCAGCTCAGAATTGCAAAACAAGACAATATTTTATTTCTTCTAAAGGAAAATCCTGGCAATCACAATGTGTGAGTTGTTAAATGAATATATTTGAACATTAAATTTCAAGTGAATTGAACCACATGGCTATGTATGTGCTGTGTATGCTGGCAGACAGACATACTGTAACTTAATTTTTAGTCACCTAAACGTGCAAATTGGTAGCCATAAAACAGATTTCAAATTGTGAAAAATGGGGAAACTGACAAACCATACTTCACAGTGGCTGTAACATGCTTGGGCATCTGTCAGAGCTCATTTCTCTCCACTTGGATAACCTCTGGAAAAAACCCTTCTCAGAGGCGCTCTCTGTATGAACTAATGTCAGCCCTGTTTTAGGAAGCTCCCGCACACCACTATCACCCTTCATCTTTTATAAGTGCTGCCACTTTATTTGGCTACGAGTGGAGTGGGGTTTATTTATTTCATTTGCATTGTTGGTGCATTGCTTCAGGATCTTTAGGGGTGTCTGTGTGTGCGCGCGTGCGCGCATAGGTTAATACTACTACTACTAAAAGGGCACTGCATATTGATTACAAGAAACATCTAATCTCAGATCTACCACAGATTTACTGCGTGACCTGGACTAAGCTATCTGGACCCTGATCCATGGTGACACGTGCAGAGCTATGTTGAAGTCATTTAGGCTCTGCCGGGAGCAGCTTGCAGGATCAGGGCCCTTGAATGGATTTCATCCAAGTGCCATCCAAGCACTCAGGGGGAGACATGGCCTATGATTCTCTTAAATCTTGTTTTGAGAACTTATGTGGTGGATGCGTCTTCCGCTGACACTCTGTACAAGGGCAAATTTCATCATTCCGGACCAAGCCTGATGCCAACCAGCGAATGACAAAGCTCACTTTGACTTCAATGAACATAGGAATAGCTTGGTCTCTGTGTATCCAACCTAAAGCCCACTAAAATCAATGGGAGTTTAATCACGGACTTCAGTGGGCTTTGGCTCAAGCTCAATATGCACTCTAGTTCCTCCATCTGTAAAATGGCAATTTCCTCCCCTTATTTTCCTCATGTAGGAATCTTAAGTAATTTTGTTGTTAAGCACTTTGAGACTCTTAGATAAAAGGTGCTTAAGAAATACAAACGGTTATTTTTATTTTTGTTAAATCATGATACCCTCATGTATTTTCCCAGAAACTCTCTGCAACTTTACATGACAATGGTAAAAGGTTCACTTTAAATAATCAAGGAAGAAATAGTTTCCATTATATAAAGCAGCCAATAGCGTCAGAAAGGTGGTTGCAATTACTTGTTGCACTTTACAATGAAATCCTTGTAGCATAATAACTGCAAGATGATGAAACACATTTTGTCTCCATTTCACATGACTGACCCCAATTTTACCAAGGACATGTGAACACATTTTACACACTGAAATCTTCCATTAGGATAATGAAAATACACATTACTGAATTCTGTATTTGCCTTATAGTGCTACAAACGGCAAATATAATCTCTCTTACTTTTGCTGGAGACTGCACCTGCATAATTGTTCACATTTGTCAAAGGCTGCGGGAGGGGCAGAGGAGATTAGCTACAAAGGGCGGGGGAGGGGAATGTTATCATATTGACCTCAACATTCATTAAGTGTTACTTACCTGATTTTATTTGTGCATGTGTTTGTCTAGATTTTCTAGGCCTCGAAACTTAAATTCCCAAATTACACGCAATACAAAATGAACCCCAGGGCCAACTACAGCAGGGCTTTACTCAGGGTGTAAAATTCACCTCTGTGCAGAAGGCCACATTGTCTGTGCCCCACTGAAACCCCACTTAAGCCTACTTTGGAGGACTTCAGTGGTGCACAGATTGCTCGTGCTGGCGCTCTGCATGGGGTGAATTGCACACAGGGAAAATTCCCATTGAAATTAGTGGCAATCTTGCCTGTATAGCAATAATATTTACCATGTATGTATGTGAGTATATATCACTCTTTTTACTTGTAGATCTCAAAGGATTTAGCTGCATATTACTGTTGGGGGGAAATGAGGAACACAGAGTTTCATAGATTTCACAGAGGTCTCACATAGAATAAATAAGACATCCAAGATAAGAACCCAGATCTTCATATCCCACCCCAATCCAATGCCCTGACTAAGCACTGTATGATTTGGCCTTTAAATTACTTAATATACTATATATTTATTTCTAGTCACAGCTATTTTGAAAACTTGTGGCTCAGTGTTTGCTTTTCATTAAGTTTTAACTTCTCCATAATGCTAGGACTAAAAGTCATATATGGAGGGCCCCTGCTATTTCACTCTGCTTCCATGACTAACATTTGAATACCAACGAGAGGTGCTTAACATTCCTCCCTCCATTCAGAAGCAATTCTGATCTATTATTATTGATTTATGATTTGTACTGAAGTATCACCTAGAGGCTCCAATCAGGTATCATAACCCCGTTATGCTAAACACTGAGTATATGGTGTGTGTACACATGTGTGTGTGTATTTATTTATTTACAAATAATGCTCTAAGGAGCTTATGTGATATTTGTTCTACAAGGATGGTCCAAGACACTTTAGTAGCACAGTATATTGCAATGGTTTTCACAATGCTATCCAATACTACAAGGTTTTCCTCCCCCACCAATTAAAATAATATATTCCCTGGACTCTGGAATCTCAAGCAACAGTTTAAAATGTTATGGAACTATTAGGAGGTCAGTTCTCAGCACCTGGAAAGTCTGTTCTGACCAGAGCCGGCTCCAGGCACCAGCGCAGGAAGCAGGTGCTTGTGGCGGCCAATGGAAAGGGGCAGCACGTCCAGATCTTCGGCAGCAATTCGGCGGCAGGTCCCTCAGTCCCTCTCGGGAAATGAAGCGGTGTGGTAGAGCTGCTGCCGAAGTGCTGCCGATTGCAGCTTTATCTTTTTTTTTTTTTTTTTCCCCCTTTGCGGGTTGGGGTGGCAAAAAAGCTGGAGCCGGCCCTGGTTCTGACAAACAAAAAACTATAATATTTAAGTTCCAACACAAGCCATAGGTAAGGAAATTCTGAATTGAGGCTGGGAGTCCATTCCTTTTTAATTCATGCTGGTGAAAGAGGAATATTACCCAAACAACATGAATTACAGCACAAAGTCCAGTTCTCTGTCACAGCTAATCTTACTGACTGGCACAGCTCTGGCAAAGGCACAAGGCAATTCAAGAAGGGGAACTGGAAAAAAACTTGCATCTCTAACCCCCAGTCATAGGATGTTTAATGCACCACTGAAATTCCCTGGTGTTCATTAGAGCAGCCAGTATGTTGCTCTAGTTTGCTTTGGCTGCAACAATCTGAAGAGGCCAATATGACATCTGGGGATCACTGGCATTGCCCTGATGCTCCTTTCACTGCCATTTGGAGGGACAGGATATTGTAAAACTTATTAAACCAGTTCTACACCACTGAAGGAACCTTATGCAATGGGGCAATCCTCCTCTGATTGGATACACCAGCAGTACTGCTACTTGGTGTCACTTTTTCTGGGAATGCTCGTGGAAGGGATGGAGGAAAAAAAGTATTGTTCATGAATGACATAGAGTCTTAGAAAAGTAGTGAATGTCATTGCTTGTTTACCAACACTACATCGCTTTGACCTTGTGCAAATGCTTGACACTAAATCAACTGTTAATAGACAGTACAAAAACAAGGTATTCCGATGGAATATAATGTTTTATGGTCATCATAGACAAGTCTGTAATTGCACACATCCATATATAACATAATGAACCAAAGACCTAAGAACACAAATTGCCTTCATTGTACGTGTGTGTTTTGACTCTCACCACTTGCTCTCCAAAACAACTCTAAAAAAAGCCATTCTAAAAAGGTAAAATACAACTTTTACCACACAATTTCAAAGGCAGAGGGCCAAATTCATCCCTGGCATACCTCCACTGAAGTCAGTAGAGCTACAAAAGTGATGCATTTGGCCTATAAGCCTCTCAAAACAATGTATTTTTAGCACAGAATCTAAACTGAGATTAAATTTGTGGCTGTGCCTCTTAAACCATTCAAATTAGATGGGCTTGATTGAAGGATAATTTCAGATAAAGATATGCAAGTTAGAACAATTTTGTCAGCAGTCCTGCAGTTGCTTTAAGTTATATGGGACTGATTCCTCATACCATTACTTTTACACCAGTGTAATTCTACTCACATCAATATTTACCAATTCCAGTTCAAGGGAATTGATCAAATTTAGAGCCATTTGAGTTTGATATAGAGAAGCTCTCTAATTTCTCCACTCCATTAACACCATTTTCATGCTGGTGTAACTCCATTGATTGGAATGGAGTTACAACACTATAATATTGGCGTTAAGGAACTGGAGAATCAGGCCCTGTTTCTGTAACCTCTTTTGCTGAAGGATATCACTTTCCCGAAGCAATTAACACAAAGCGATATAGTGAAACATGTAAAAATGCATTGGTGAAATGAAATAGCTCAGATTTAGGTCCTGATCCAAAGCAAGATGAAGTCAATGAGTTTTGGATCAGGCCCTCTTTCCTCTCTACTTAACCCAAGTTAATATACAAACAACGCAGGAGGGTGCAAGCTGCCACTCCATTGGCTCAGGTTGCTGAATGGGATAAAGTTGCAAATCAGTGAGTAGAATCATGTCAGCTTCTGGAGCTACCCAGTCTAGAATGAGTGCTCACTGGAGTCAGTAAAAAGACTCCACTGGATCATACTTTTTCAGCTTTCACCTCTTTTTCAGGATAAAAGATGTGAAAGGACACAGAAGCAAGATGTTCAATAGTAAGCCATCTTCTATTCCAAGAAAATACATATGCATAGAAGAATAACTGCCAGTCTTCTCAGTCCTAAGCATTCAAATGCAATATGGCCTTAACAGAAGGAACCAAGGATGTAAATCTAACCCCAAAATGTCAAAGTCTTCCCTTTTTAAGCCTAACATTTGAAAATAAAAACAAGTACAGTTAATCCTCTGATATGATTATATCCATGCATTTTACTGACCTGGAAAGAAAGCTCCAACTGGACATGTTCGATAGCTGCTGTCAAAAATAATTAACTTGGCGTTTCCACTTTCAATAAGAAATATAGGTAGTTGATACCTGTGAGATGAATATGTGGAATACACTAAAGCTTGTATGGAAAATGACAAACATTTCTCAAACAACTGCAAAATAGTTTCCCTATTTTTTAAGTTTCATTTCAATGGACATTTTTAGACAACCTCTAGAATATACCCTTAGAATTATGCTGGTTAGCCCTCAGTGTCAATGCCGCTCAATAGAACTACATGCCTGAAAATACAAAAACACTTCAAGAAGTTCCATACTAGATTTTCATGTTTGGCACATCTTTGAAAAACTATTCACCCCTTCAGAATATTCGGATCATAAACTCTTTTGGGGAGGGTCTGTCTAATTCAGGGGTAGGCAACCTATGGCACGCGTGCCAAAGGTGGCACACAAGCTGATTTTCAGTGGCACTCACGCTGCCCAGATCCTGGCCACCAGCCCAGGGGGCTCTGCATTTTAATTTAATTTTAAATGAAGCTTCTTAAATAAACCTTATTTACTTTACATACAAAAATAGTTATATAGTATAGACTTCTAGAAAGAGACCTAAAAACGTTAAAATGTATGACTGGCATGCAAAACCTTAAATTAGAGTGAATAAAATGAAGACTCGGCACACCACTTCTAAAGGCTGCCGACCCCAGTTTAATACTATGCGTACAGTGCCTAGCACAGTGGAGCTCATGTCTCAGTTGGGGCTACTGTAATGCAAGTAAATTATAAGAACAATAATTATGTGATTGTTATTAACCAGTTATTGCTAAGAACAAATAAAATGCAGTATGTACGGAACAGACCGATGCTTTTTATAGAGGCAAGACATGATTGTGCAGAGAGTTACATATATGCTTAACTTTACATACTGTGGGTAGTCCCACTGGAGTCAATGTGTGTCAGTCATTGCAGGCCTGAGGTCTTATTCACGTGCACTTTTTTGGCTAGGTTTTAAATAATAGCCCACATCTGTATAATCCCTCTGAAAAATCCCAAAATAAGATAACTGGCCATGTCTAGGCTAGAACACAATGGCTGTGCTACATAACTGCTTAGAACAGGAAGTAGACATGACCAAGTTCAACTGAAATCCCAAGGGGGATTTTGAGAAAAGATTTGTATTCAGAATGATCACTGAGCTAGTAGTGCCTTGCTCTGGTCTATTCAACACAGAAACAAGACACTTTTGTAGGGGATGGGTCTACAATGACTATGCAAAATTCATAACTGGATGAAAATGCAGATTGGTTTAAGAAACACAGATTAGATGGGCATTCGCACATAAACTATCACATCCAGACATGAAGGTACGCACAAAACAGCATTTTTTTTTCTGTCCACCCCCACCCTTTTAAAGTACAAGAGATGTTTAAATCAAAATAAATGCTTAATTCCCATGGAAATGTGAAATCTATGGGATTAGAGTCAGTATTACCCTACCAGGAATGCACAAGTTCTGTCTCCGTATTGATTAATTCCAGCAGAGCTTGAATTTGCATGTAATTTACAATCACTTCCTTCAACAAATGTCTTCATTTAGTATTATTATGAGTTTGGCATGACAAGATTATTATAAATCACTCTCTATCAGGAAGAATCAGGAAGAAACCCTACCATTTATTTGGATATATTGCAACAGACATGATTGGGTTAGAAGATATAAACATGTTTTATGTAGGTAGTGCTGTACATTATTCAACGGTGTACTGGTGAGACACACAGATGAGGATGATTATTACTTGTGTTCCAGTAGTGCTCACAGTTGTGCTAGGCAGTGTCCGAACACACAGGAAGATATAGTCCCTGTCCCAAAGAGATTACAATCTAAGATAACTTCCTTGAAAAGGATGCATCCATAATGAATTAAAACCCATTTCTGAAAGTCAAAAAATAGCAGCAGCTAGACTCTTTCCAATAAAATAAAAACACAAAAAAGCCCTGTACTTTTTAGGAGTTACTTTTTTTGGTACAAAATCCACGCAAGGAAAAAAAAATCTCAAGAATTAAGAGATCCTTGCCTACTCTCTGTTAGAGGATTAGAGTATAATTGTGTTCTAAGGAGTGATAAACATATACCTTATAGCCCAATGTATCTGAAGGTTTCAGGATTATCTGAAATTGTGGATAAAATAGCTTTTTTGTCAACAGGGAGCCAGCTAGCCAGCTCTAAGTTCCTGCCCTTAGAGTAGTGACAATGTACCACTCAGTGACCTTTACTAGAACCTCTGACATGAAGGGGAAGAGGAAACCCTGCCAAAATCTCACATAACTAAGACAAAAGGGAGTGTGTGTGTGTGGGTGGGTGGGGGGTAATGACACCCTGCAAGATGGCCAGTTTTGAAAGAGCTGCATTCTGAGTACCCAACACTGGACTGTAATGAAGGGAGGTCAGGTTGCAGATGAGCCAGCCAGATGTGAACACTCCAAAGGACAGAACCAAGCCTCACGGATCATGTTGTTGAGCAGTTAGAGCAGAGAACCAGAGACAGGACCTGCATTCTATGGCCCCAGTCCAGCAAAGCAATTAGGCTCATTCAAGTCAATGTGACTACCCATGCTTAAAATTAAGCATGTGCCTAAGTGCTTCGCTGGACAGAGACCTATTCTCTGATTCACTATATTACCTCAGACTTAATATTTAAATCTCTCTTCCTAAATGTGTCCATCAGATGAGCAAACCAACATACACCTGTAAATAAGGTGATAAGAATTAATTCATGTTTGCTTAAGAACTTTTAGCTCCTCAGATGAAAGGCATTACTTATGAGCGGAATATGCTATCAACAACCACTGCAAGCTACCAGGTGGTTCAACTGAACAGCAACGCACTGTAAATGCACAACAAATCTTAAGCAAATGTTGAATTCTTCCACATTTAAATTGCAATCTGTAGAGCCTGACAGATACAAAAATATTTGCTTATTTTAAAAGATGTCCATACAAGTATGTCATGCTGTGAAATATCTTTAGGGAGTCGTTTTGATGAAACAAATGGCCAATCCTAAAGATTAATGCTTCATCTGATGTACTCAGGTTTTTAATCCCACCTACTTCTTCCCATTGGCCCTGGTAACAAATGTTTTCTGAAAAACTACATGGAGCCAGATGGTTAACTATTGAAAATCTATACTAAAAAGATTAATGTTACCCCATGACAGGGATCAGTCATTTGTAGAGATTTTCTAATACAAACGGTGACATTTGTTTATTCAGAATGGCTAGATGAGCCATACTCTGTGGAGAGCCTAATTAGTTCTCAAAGATTTTCAAAACATTGGGGCACCAGCTGCTGAGCTGCAGCTGAGCAACTGAAAGAAAATTATAAGCATATACAAATAAACATATTCCATGCATAGAGATTCATAGACACCCATACATAAAGCAGTTCCTAAAATGTCTATAATGCTACCCTTTGATTATTAATGCAATTGTGATGTATGTAAAGATGTCAATACCATAGTAGAGTTAAATAATTGTAAGTGGCCACTGGAAAGATTTCAATGGCAACTGAATTGAATAGCTAGTACAGTGATGGGGATCACTAACACCGACATAGAAGACCTGTACACATCCACACACGACTACCTATGGATACTCTTTTTAGTGACACTCCTTACTAATGGGAAATCCTATTTTCTTTACTGTCATGCTCTTATGCAGAAGTTAAATGAGCTGCAATATTGTTGATTCTGATAAGTGAATTTTACTTAAAAGCTTGAAAGCAATTTATGAGCATTAAGGGTATGTCTACACAGAAAAGAAAAACTCATGGCTGGCTGAGCCGGCTGACTCAGGCTCACAGGGCTAAGGCTGCAGGCTGTTTCATTGATGAATCTCCTTTATGACAGATGGATAAACCAGCTTTTACCCAAGGCCATCCCAACTCACCAAAGCACTTACATACATGCTTAACTGTAAGACTGATCTGCAAACCGTCCCTGTCCAGCAAAGCAGCGAAAACTAAAGTCCTATGGAGTTGAATTAAGTATGCACTTAAGTGCTTTCTGGAAAATGAATGAACTTAAGCACATGCTTAAAATGGAGCCTATGATTAAGGGCTGGGCTGAAATAGCGCAATAATGAGTTAGAAGGGGAGTCAAAAAAATGATTCCTGGAGTGCTGCTCCAATCACTAACGCACAAGCTCTTCCCACTAACAGTGGGAGCTGCATACGGGTTTATTTTTTCGGGGGTGGTGGGAGGAATTTTACTACAGATAAACATGTTCCCCCAAAAGGCATGGGGTGAATCACAGAGGTTGATCAAAAGGTGAACTATTTCCAATCTTGCCTCAGTTTTGTTCCCTCTCCCACCCCCGCCAAAAAATTTAAAATATTCCCCTCATCCACGTGAAAGCACTGGTACTTTTGTGGTTTAAACGCATGATTTTTTTTTAAATTTTGGTTTTCAACACCTTAACAATAGGACCCTGTCAAAAATGATAGGTTTTCAAGAGGAACATATTCACAAAAAGTCACAATTATTGCCCTGAAAGAATTGGATTGTTTTTGGTGCAAACTAGTATCAACTGCTGTTGAGAATGGTGATAATTCTGCCCTGTAACAATCTTTCAACTATCTGTTGAAACATCAATCTTACACACACACACACACACACCAAATGGTAAGTTTCCCAAGTCTCTGAACTGGGCTAGTACTTCCCCAACTTACTACTGCACATGGAAAAATATGACTTGTAAGTTTAGTAAATCAATTTCACCTCAAGCTCCCTGCTAAGGTTCCCACTACTGTTAGGCAATTATACCATCTCTATTGCTAAACAACAACAAAACAGAACATCAGCTGGTGTAAACTGGCATAGCTCCATTGAAGCTACATGGATCTGAGCTGATCTACATCAGCTAAACATCTGGCCCAAGAACTGTACAACAATTGTGCTGAATATTGTGTCTGCTGGATTTACACAATGCCCATCTTGTGATTACCATTTATTTACTGCATGCTCACCTGTCTCTTCAGCAGCCTTTTCCTGCTGACTGCCTCCAACTGTCATTAATTCACTTGCTGCTTTAATGTCCCACTCAGATTGTGAATTCTCTGGGGCAAGGACTGTCTCTGTTAATGTGTTTCTACGATGCCTAGTGTAATACCATCACCTCACTCTTAGGTAATGTTTTCCATCAGTAGAGCATAACTTACTTCACAAAGGAGGGCCGTATCATTATCGCCATTTTACAAGTGGAGAAACTGAGACATGGAGAGGGGAAGTGACTTGCCCAAATCATCCAGCAGGCCAGTGGCAGAATCAAGAACAGAACCCCAATCTCTTAAGTAGCAGACCAGTGCTTTATCCTCGCACACAGTCTATTGAGGGTCTTTTGTAGTACTGTAACAGAAAACAAATAATACAAAGTAATTTAACCAGATGTGCTTTGCATTTTACTTCTTACTGAGTATTTATCAGCATTTTGTTACATCCCCAACAAAAATGTCTGCATGATCCACAATGCAAGAGAATAATTGATTCCAGCATACCTGTAAAATTCCACAGGACATAAAAGATGGTTAGTGAAAGTTAAATCCCTTACCTTGGAGAAGCATGATCTTTAAAAGTAGCCTTTTATAAAGAAGCTGATTTTCTAGGACATATCCAAAGTAGCAATTTAGTGCTTTAAATAACCTACATAGCATAAATCATGAAAGCATCTTGGAGAAACTGATTAAAATAGGATACAGTTTGATGCCACCGCAAAAAAAAGCAATCAAAGCAAAGCTCAGAAATAAATTAATATAAAAAAGTTATTTATTGAAAACAGACGAGAAGTAATTTTGTAAGTCAGTTGTGAAATGCTTAAAAACACTAATTTAATCTATTTTAGATGCATCAGTCATTAGAGGAGATATTTTACTGCTTTATAGCAAAATGAACATTGTAAACTATACGAGAATTTAATCCCCGCCCCCAGCATATTCATATTCAAGTCCTAAGTACCATGGAAAGAATGGACAGAGAATGCCCTCAGGCAGCACCATCAACCCTTTAAAGGGAGCAATCGTTCTCTTCTGACTCCCTCTGGAGTATGCCAGAAAAGGGGATAAGCTCCACCAAAAAGGTGCCTTCTACCATCCTGCATCAGAGGGAATGGGTCTCCTCAAAGCTGAGTCTTCGAAGTGTGGGGGGAAAAAGTGAGGAAGGAAGATAGGGGAATATTGGTGGAATCTCTGCAGGAAACCCAGTTCAAAAGAACGCTTATTTTCCATTACATGAATATGCAACTATAATCAACATAATATATAGGAACCCATTCCTAGAGGCTTATGGGAAGAACCTGGAAGAATGTTAGAAAACAAGCCTCCCATCAACAAAACGATAGGAATATCAAACCCATAAGTAAAACTACCAGTGTAATTGTCCAAGATGATGAAGAAACAAATGGCAGTTTGTGATGCTGCTTTTTATTTTCCTCCTCTTTTTCTACATGTTGTAACAAGGATGAGCTCCCTCCTTCATCCTTACCTTCCAAAATAAAACCAAATGAATGTTTTCAAGGAGTTGGACAAAGAATGAGAACATTACTATTCTTGTTCCAGGCATTTGGACTGCACACAGGAAAAAAGAGGACGATATGAAAGGATGCAAGATGGCGAAATCAGTGCAGAAGAAATTCACAGCAGAAGACACAGATGGCCATAGCAAACAGGGAGGAAATGGCTAAGAAATGCATGTCAGAAGTATAAGGAGGACAATGACTGCGCACTAAACAACTGAGGATATTACAGAATAAAAAAGTCTCGATTCAGCAAGGTACTTAAGCATGTGCCTATGTTTAAGCACATGAGCACTCCCATTAACTTCACATGATTCAAATGAGTCATGCCCTTGATTAAAATCCTAAAGTAACTGCAACAGTTCAATTCATATCCACTTTCTTAGCATGTTAGAAAAGAATGTAGAGATTGTTAGGACTGACTGAGCTGATGGAAATCTATATTAAAATGCTCACTGACTTCATCAGGTTTGGATCCCTTGAACTGGAATCTGAAAAGGAGTTTGGAAGACAAAGTCTGGTGATCAGATGGAATTGAACTGTCCTCCTCACATTAATGATAAGGTTGGCCTTTTCTTTTTTGGTTCTATAAAACATGAGTAGTTTAAGCAATTAGAACAGAACACATTAACTAAAAGGGGGAAATAACCAGCAACCTTTCAGGAACTTCTGAGCAACTGGTTGAGTCTAGGGATCAAGGAAGAGGAATAGTAAAGGGGCAGGTTCACTGGCTCTGTGTAATCCCCCTATCATCATGCTGAGAGGCTGCTTATCCGGGTGGTGAATATGGTACATCAGGTACTACCCCCCTGTATGGCTGACTCTCAAAATATGCATGGGGGAAGGTTACACTCTTTGCCTCAGGTCTGATTTGGAGAGGAGTTGTTTTGTTTTTTTTAAAGCAGATTTAATTTTTTAACAGGAGATAGAGATAGAGAGAGCAGGGACTGAGAAGGATGGCTAAATAAATATTCATAAGGAATGGACTATAAGAATGGAGAAGAGGTGATTCAAGGAGCCAGGAGGAGGAGCTGGGTAGCAGGAGGGGAAGGGAGAGACCGCTAGTGGAGGAGTAATATTAGTGCTACAACGGGCTCGGCTCTGGAGCGAGAACTCTTACTTTCGCTCCCCCTCTCTCCTAGCTAAGCATTGCCCTGCTCTGAATGGCTTTTGGATTCCCCACTACGGGGTGCTCTGGGGAAGAGATTGATTTGGCTGAAGTTTGACAGGCACAGGTGGCATTCACCAGCTGCAAGTAATTTAGCTCCTGTTGACACTGCAGCAGTTCTTGGACTTTTCACAGTTTGTGTTCAGTGGAGAAGTGGGGATAGGGAAAGAGAAAACAAGACCTGGGTGGTGTTTAATAGCATCCCCAGGCTTCACGGCTGGCTCCTTGAGGCCGGCAACCCCACCAACACTGCAGTACACTCCTTCAGAAGATGCTCAAATATTAATGTGCCAGCATTGGGTTCAGGCTTGCTTATGCATCCAGTCTGTCCTGTAAAAGTGAATTGCCTTTGATGCAGCTGCCACTTCAAGGTGGAAACAATCCTGCATGCCAGATGTTGACTTTTGGGGGGAGAATGGATGGAAATTGCCACCAAAGGTAAGTGATTTTTCTGCAGATGGACCTGCAGCAGCACTTTCCCACCTTTTAAAGTGTCTCACAAGCACATTTATTTCTTTTCCAGCATCTGCCTTGCCAATTTTTCATGCTCAGATTCTGTGTACTGGACAGAGTTGGGGAGCTGGTGCTGCAGTTGCTGAAAGATTTTTGTTGAACGTGTCAATTCTTGTAATGCTCAAAGGAGAGTTTCCACAGACGGGAAGGAAGAGACTGCAACTAGTTCATTATTACTACACTAGCTTCAGATCTAGGCGTCTGAACTCGGCCATCTCGAGGAGCCTCATGAAAGAAAGAAAGAAAAATGCTAAGTACTGGATATGGTCTCTTTCTCCCTTCTGTTTATTATGGTGCTGTGATTTTTATAATTTTTTTTTTCTAACGGAGAAAAGGACAGAAGTGGAACATCTAAAAATGGTTCTTCTAAAAGCACTTGGTAAAAAAAAGTTGTGGTATGTGGCTTTAATTCCTCTCCTCTCCTTTCCCTTCCTAGCTCTTTCAATTGCTTAGTAAGGAAGTCCTAAGTGTCACTTGGAAAATCGTTCCTCGAAACTCAATCCATAATCCCCTTCTCTCTCAACAGTCCAGCCTTCCGCTTGCAATGCTTCCAACTGGCTCCAGGCGAAAGAGTGGTATCGTGACCCCACTCTGCACACAAACTTTACATTCTGCAACCATTGTGGCTCCCATTTATGTACATGCTACAGCAGTAATAAATATTCCCTGCGCTCATCTTTCATTACAATCCCTTATGGGCACAGACTCACTGGCAATGGGGAGCAAACCTCCTATGCAAATGGAGCTAGTACATGATATTTCAATATGCAAGGTGTCTGCTTGGGCTGCAAAGCTCTCTGCAGTTTCTAATGCAAACCGATCAATCCACATTATGATTTATATTAAACAGTTCTATTATAGAAGCATCCAGAGGCCCATTGGTCTATGCACTGCACAAACATACAGGAAGGCACAGTTCTTGCCTTAAAAAGCTTAATACTGCAAATGGTTAAATTTTGTTCCAGGACAAATTGGATGAATTTCATGGCAACTTTTAAATAAATTACTTCCCCTTTATTTGCAAATACAGGTGAATTCATGATTTCCCCCCCAATACAATTATCACAATAGCACTCCACACCTATCCCATCAGTGGCACTACTTGTTCATCTCTAATACCAAAAGCAAAACAGAAGACAGCTAATACATGCAGTGAGGAAGTCTTCTAGATCTGCAGCAAATGCTCTGCATTTCTTTGCCATGTTTTCGGGACACAACAATAGAACTTCCCAAGGGCCGCTATTACAGGCCTCACATTGCACATATCAAAGGCTATTTACTATGATGCATGATGTCTTGAAACAATAGTGTTAATCTTAACTGAGTGGTTCAGCCACATCTCTGTGGAAGGGTAGTTAGGCTTGTGCACGGAGATGAGATAGCAAGAGATGAATAAGCTCCCAACCACAGTTGGATGCATCTTAACCCCTGGGTGCAGTTAAGAAAACATTTGCTCTGCTTCTTTGTTTTACACATTGGCCATTGTCAAAACAACAGCCTTCAAGAAAACACTTCACTTCTCAGTGGGCTGATAGTAGTAATAACCTAATAATATTTTCCTTACGGACAAAGTACCTCCAAATATTTATAAAGAATCATTACAGCATGCATCGCAGCATTACAAGCTTTCATCTAATTACTTCCACTGAGACAAACACACGAATCTCCTGTTTCTCCCTCTTCCAAAGCACAGAATCTCAGAGCTCCCAGCCTTCAGAAACCCTCCTCTGACGGACACTTTCTCTTCAGGAAATGACATGGTGACATAGGTAAAAGGTGATTTAGATAGACTGCTGTGTCACAAATTGTCAGGATCTGATTTAGAGACCTTGCCTTTGTCAAGAAAGACAGTTGGGTGTCTGCTTTAAAGAAGTACTGGGAATATTTTCATCAAAGGTCTGAATTGAAAAACAGTGGGAGGTAAATATCTGAGATGTTGCCAAGAAAGACCGCTATATCCGCGCAATTACCATTAACAGGGGACAGCAGTGGTTCAATGAAGTAATTCAATCTGGTGTCCTACATTTTATCAGACAGCAATTTTGAGCTCTGACATAAAAGGCTGAGAAAGAGGATTGAACTCTTTTCTATGCAATTTGGGCTTAATTCTTGCAATCAGGAGATGCTTTTTCCTCCTAAGGTCCAATCCTACCATCCTTCAACGTGAAACAAAGGAGGAATAGACCAATGTTTGCTCCAGCACTAATTTTTGAGAAAGGCACAATTTATTTAATTCATTTATTTCAAAGTTTCTTTAATTCTATTTGCTTCCAATCGGGCAAAGGTGTGTTTTAAATCAAGGCAGACAGAAAGATCTCAACAAAGACCCTTCCATAGTGATGCATGGAGATCAGGCAAAGTGCTCACACAGGTAGTAATAGGAGCTGTGTGCCTAATTTCCACCAAACCAAGATGACTCCCAACGTAACCCTGGCACAGAATAGTAAGAACAGGGCTTCATTCACTAAGTCACACCAGCAACATGTCCGTATTTGCAGGTTTGGCAGGAAAGTGAGTTTTCTGACCGATGTGGCCTTAATAAATATACTCAACCAAAATAAGAGAGAGCAAGCGAAACAAAATATATTTATCTAGAAAAAAGCAAAACCAAACCACCAGTTTTGATCATGTCCCAAAAATTTGTCATACTGTATCTCATGGCTTTGGTTTTGCTCATATAAATACGTATCATGTACATACTCTGTACAGCACCTCATGCCTCATTAGAGGCTTTTATACTGTCTTTTCTCCTGGTAGTCCCAGCTAGGGCTGAATTGCTGGTAATATTGACTCTTGGGGTCACCAAATTTGTTCTATGGGTGTCAAATTCATCCCTGTACAGAAGGCCAATGTAATGCCATGCACCATTTAAGTGGTGCAAAGGCCTAGTTCTTGTGGCTCTCTGGATAGGGATGAATTTTCACCCCTGGTCCCACCACAGCACTCTATTAGTTCTAATGTCTGAACCTCAGCAGTGAAGATGCAAGGAATCACTCTCACAAACCCGTCTCAGAAACACAAAGGCAAATAATTTCTCTGAGACATTTTTGGAATAATGCACTCTTTGGAATAATATCAAACATTTGCACAGAATAGTGTGCCACTCAGCTAGTCTCAGAAATACAGTCCATGTATAAGCTACAGCAAAAAGGATACAGAAACCTGAAAAAATCTCTATGGTGGTTTGTTTAGGGAAAAATATGAAACGTTTGTTTTGATGCTCTCCCCCTTCCATCACCACAGCAGAGAATCTCGCCTAATTCACATAGGATTGAGAAAAATAAAGTGGTCTAATGCTGCTCTACTCACTTGGGTAGCTAAAAATCCTCATAGATCTTACATCCTGAGTAAGAAGAGCAGGACGCCACCCCTGGTTTGTGTGTGGCGCAATTGACAACCTTTTAAAGATGATGATAAAGAGCCATTAAAACCATGCCTATCATTGAAGTGGTCTCTTCTTGGGGATTACACAGTCCTTTGCTATCCCTGAAATGGTAGTGAGACATCCCAAGAGACACAATACTGCTTTCCACCAAAACATTAAATGCACAATACATACACTGTGCGCTTCTGAGCATTCCGTTTTAATGATTTGAAACTGAGACCCTAGGAGGAAGAAGGCTTTGTATATGACAGCTTAACTGCTTGCAATCAAACTAATTTGCGGCACGATGACCTGAAATGAGTTTAAAAGCACCATAATGTATGTTTAGCAATCAGTGAAGCAATTCTTTATTATTCAGCTTCACGTTTGCAATTTGTGTCACATGTTATAAAAAGGAGGGAGGGGAGAGAAAAAGAAAGAAAACACAAAATAATTCTTTTTGCTTCACAAGAGCTGATGAGCCAAGAATATACTTATTCCAGGCTGATGCAAAATAATAATAAAAAATAAGCTACATTGTAACACAGTGAGTTTGACAGACTACTTCTAGAACAACAGCAAATCTCACCCTGTCTGCTGCTTGAATAAACCCCTTGTCATCTTTAGAAGTGGAAAGTGACAAAAATCATGTTTTATTATGTAACAAAATGAATTTTGATTTCTTTTTAAAAAACAGGTTTGGATAAAGGTTGATTAAGAGGCTGGGCAATTCAGGGAAGTTTACTCAGAAGCTCATTGAAAAGGTGAACTAATTATGAGAAGCAACAAAGAAGTCTTGCATCTGAAGAAGTGGGTATTCACCCACGAAAGCTCATGCTGCAGAACGTCTGTTAGTCTATAAGGTGCCACAGGATTCTTTGTTGCTTTTACAGATCCAGACTAACACGGCTACCCCTCTGATAATTATGAGAAGAGGAAAGCAATTATGCCCTGCTAAGGTTTTGACAATTGCTAACGCAACCCTCTACCCACCACTTGCAAATAATGGAGGAACTCTTTGTTCTCAGGAAGGCCATGTAGCCTAGTTCGGGCCACCCTCTCAGTGAGTCAAATGAACACCCGGGTGGGGGGGGGGGAGGATTCCAGTGTAGTTAATCATACCAGTGGGACATGTGTTGATTACATTTGCAAGAAGCGGGGGTCTGCCAGTGGAAAACCACTGGTTCAACAGGCCAAAGGTTGATCTGGGATTCAGGCCAAAGGTTGATTCTGATTTCTGACCTCAGTTCTGCTTACTTGGGTATGTCACTTGAATTCTGCCTCAGTTTTCTTTTAGTTAAGATGTGGACAATATTTGCTTATCTATTTCATAATGGGGTTTGAGAGGATAGATGTCCGTAAAGTAGCTCTTTGAATACAATGTAGTATTTTCACAACAGTAATTCATGGCACGGTGGGTTCTATGAAGCTTGAAGTAGCATCTTTGGCCTGGTCTACACTGGGGGGGTGTTTCGAACTAAGGTACGCAAGTTCGAAGTACTTACCCGTCCTCACGTCGCGGGATCGAAGTCCGCGGCTCCCCCGTCGACTCCACCACCACCGTTCGCGGTGGTGGAGTTCCGGAGTCAACGGGAGCGCGTTCGGAGTTCGATATATCGTGTCTAGATGAGACGCGATATATCGAACTCCGAGAAGTCTATCGCTACCCGCCGACCCGGGCGGGTAGTATGGACGTACCCTTTGAGAAGGATTGCAACATCATTTCTGTTCATAATAGAGCTGAGGGAAGGAGGTTAGCCCTTGTGTCCTGCTCACATTTCAACCTGAATAATTCCATTCTGCCTACCTAAATATTCCTCTCATTTCAACTAGATACTTTATACTACACCCCAAAAGAACTGTGGAGTTTTGCTCATGAAAAGTAGCAGCTTGTGTTCCACTTACAATTGTCATCATTATTAATCGGATTTGGGAAATACAGTTGCCTGCCATTGGTGTCCTATTTGCTTTGATGGTCACATTATCTCTAATATGCCCCCCCCCAATTCTTTGAATGAAGCTATGCTGAGAACACCACTGAAGTTTACAAGAATTAAAATTAAGTGACCCGGGGTAGATGTTATTGCATATCATGTCTATTTGGTAATGGTGCTGTATCACTTATACCACCTGTTTCAAGTGCACTGCATTTTCAGTGGTTTCTGGAAAATAAAAGGCAACATCTAAAAGATTTCAAATAAATAAAAACTGTCACAACTATCTGGTTTCACTGCTCAATTCTAAATTTGCTGCATTACTATTTACAAACCCTAACAGAAAACCATAACTCGCAGAGAGATTTCTATTGGGAATCTTGTTCATTATTCTTGCATCTGAAAACATAACTAGATTTACAATATAGGGTTGTTAGCTTTTTTTTTTTTTTCCTGTAAAGAATGGTGTACTAGGTCCCAGAACAGGCTGGTGCAGAAGGACCCAAAACAAATTAACAAAAGATTATGTCATTTGAAGAAGGCTTTAGGGAAGAAGTCTCTGCAAAAGTTCATAAGGCCCCTACCTCAGAGCCATGCTTCTAAACTCTCAAACTGAGTCAGCAAAACAGTCTCTGGACCCTGGTCCAGCTAGTCATCTGAAAGAGAAAAACCGCAACACGTGGCAGCCCACCTATAATGAAATCTGTTCATTCCCATATTCAATTTCCTCCTCTTGTTTATGCAGGCCAGCCCCAGGGCAGAGTAGGGAGCTTCCTTGATTACGGCCAGGCGATTTTGGTTGTAAGCTCTTAGATGTCTCTTAAAGGAACAGTATTTTTCTTCCCAAACAGGCACACAGTGATTTAAAATAGGGCTGAAATGCAGTACGGTATATACCCTTTGAAATTATACCAAGCTAATTACTGTGAGAAAGTTGGAAATCATTCATTAGCCTGCTAAGTAAGTTAGGATTTATTAAGAATGATTTACAGTGCCAAACACCGGGTAACAGGAGTCGTCTTTTCAAATGCGTTCGTAGAGGACATCATGACAGTTTATTGACTGTGGTGCATCTAAACAGCCAGTCGCTTGGGTGCTTTTGTAAAAATCCATTGTATTTTCAAAATGGACAAACCTTTTTACGTGAGCAAAACACATAAGCAAGTCAAGCACTGCAGATAAGAGTTAAGTGTCTCGAGCTGGCTGCAACACCAATAACTTCTGTTTACTGCCATCGCTGACTACAGGGAAAATGTGACACACAGCATTAAAAGAGTACATTCCTTCCATAAGAAGCCCTGGTTGCATTTTTTAAACTTGTTTCAAATGATGCTTTGGGTATCCAAGCTACACGTTTCCTACTCTATTGAAATGAAGCGCCTTCTTTACACTCCTAGAGTAGAGTAGTGTCCTTAACACACTCTAGTTAGCTTATCAAACCTGACCATCACAAGGAATTAAATAGAAGTAAAGGCTCTACTTCAGTAGCTCTCAACCTTTCCAGACTACCGTACCCCTTTCAGGAGTCCAATTTGTCTTGTGTACCCCCAAGTTTCACTTCATTTAAGTATTTGCTTACAAAATGAGACAAAAATACAGACGTGTCACAGCACACTATTACTGAAAAATTGCTTACTTCCTTATTTCTATCATATAATTAAAAATCAATTGGAATATAAATACTATACTTACATTTCAGTATATAGTATATAAAGGAATATAAACAAGACATTGTCTGTATGAAATTTTAGTTTGTACTGACGTATGTAGCCTGTTTTAAAACTAGACAAATATCTAGATGAGTTGATGTACCCCCTGCAAGACATCTGCGTACCTCCAGAGGTACACATACCCCTAGTTGAGGACCACTGCTCTTCTTAAGATTGTTCAGATTCAAATACACAGTCAATGGAGGAAAAAAATATTGGTTACACGTTGTGTCTAAAACAGGAGTGTACAAACTTGGAGTACACTTTAGTGTACCCAAGACCACATTAGGTTTGCCAGCCCTCCAGGATTGTCCTGGAGTCTCCAGGAATTAAAGATTAATCTTTAATTTAAAGACTGTCATGTGATGAAACCTCCAGGAATATGTCCAACCAAAATTGGCGACCCTAGTCCACATTGCTCCTCTAGTCTATGACTTGGTATGCATTCCTGCAATGCACGGAAACGTAGTTGAGATTCATTCCTTTTAGCCAGTTGCTTGGATTTTTCTGGATTTACCCTACGTGGTTGGTTGTTCACTTGCTCTTCATGGGATGGATTTCTGGAGCACTGTGCAAGGAAATGAATCATTGTACAACATGGTATCCCAGTGGCATGTCATAATTATGCAAACATCTGCTGAACTGAGTTACCAGCCTCGGGGCAAATCAGAGATTTTTTCTTCTTTAAAGGGGGGTGGGTGGGTGGAAGGGGAGAACACATTTTTTCTTGAGTAGAGAACAAAGGTCAAAGCCAACCAGACACTTTTTTTTTCCTTTTTATTTTAAAATGCTTCAGGTTTTTTTCCACGATAGTCCCCTTGCTCTCCATGCCCCGCACTCAAAAAAAGTGACTTTGGCTACCAGCCAGTATCCAACCTCAAACCCCACCAACCATTGCGTATATGGAGAAAAACTGAAATCCTAATAGAAAATAAACCAAAACATACATACATACATAAATAAAAATAAGACAAACCCTAAGTATCAAATCACAAATATGCTACAAACCACTTCAATAAGAGAAAGGACAAACTAAGTTCATCAGGAACTAACACAAGCTGATGAATCAGGTAATTTTTAACAATTTTGGGATACATTTTGTTCTTCAGGAAAAAAAACTATTCAATAATTTAGATTCTGATGTCTGTTTTATTTTCTTACAAACAACCAAACCTGCTCCAATTCTCTAATGTGGGTTTGGTTTCATGTGACTTATGATGCTAAAATGGCAGAACTCAACCTGCCAAAATCATTTATTGTACTCAAATGAGAGAAAAACGCAAGGCTGTTATTCAAATCGCAATTATGCACATCTCAATCTCTGATACAGAAATCAGGGACACTTAGAGGGGTTTAAAAAAAAATCTTACATACGCTAACTGGTTTTGAAATCTAAAAAGGTTTTGAGAAGAAATTGCAAATGATGATGGCCCTGTCTTATTTTATAAAAACAGGTTTGTGTTACTGGGGCATGGTATCAGCTTTAGAGTATTACCCTAAACAAGCAATGTTACCAGCAAGGTTCTATGGATAACAAAGGGAGCGAACAGCCATTTTTGCTATACTGCATGTTGCGCACACAAGCAAGAGAGATATAGGAACCACCAAATCAAAACATATGCCCATATTCATGCTTTACAAGACACACTTGATTTTGATGTGTATACGAACAATGTTAGCATTTTATACCATGGAAGTGCTAAGAAACACTAGGCCAAATACATAGTCATAAACACACTATTTATTCAGGCAAAAAACTCTCAGTGACTTCAGTGAAGAATGGATTTGCCTCATTGCTACCATTTTACATAGGGACTACATAGAGAATAACGCAGATAGAATTTTGGCTGTTCACTAGACGACATATTATTCAGCTGAAAACATTCAGAATGGAAAAGAAGAATGCTCTTCTTGCTGGTAATGAAAAGGCAGACTAGTCCAATATACATTCAATTTACATGAGACATGAGGTAATACCTTTTATTGGACCAGCTTCTCGAGAAAAGCTTTCGAGCTACCCAGAATTCTTCTGATCTGAAGAAAAGCTCTGGGCAGCTTGAAAGCTCATCTCTCTCACCAACAGAAGTTGGTCCAATAAAAGATATTACCAAACCCACCTTGTCGCTCTAATATCCTGGGACCGACACGGTTACAACTACACGACATTTTACATGTCAACAGTATTAGGATATAGATTGCAAATAATCTACAACTCTAATTATAGGGAGAATAGTAGCTCCTGTGTGAGTGTGCATGTGATAAATGAGCACATATATTAAGGGCAAGCATTCACCAAAGCTCCCAAAAGGTGAAAGTGCTCTGGGGTTTTCTATTTTGTCTAGTTTAAGCATTTATTCCAATAGGTTTGATCTAAAAAACTATATTTGCTTATGTTCTCATCTATGAACTTCCATTTAAACCTGATGCGTTTGAATCACTTTAAAAAGCAACAGAACTAAATGGAGATGAAGGATCCTTGCTACTCAAAGCCAAGGAGTGACTGACAAGGAGGCACACGTCATGGACCACCCAGACTTTCAAAAAGGGAGCTCAAGGAGGACAGAAAAGATAGCAACGCTTCGTAAGTGTGGGCATGCCCATTATGTCATCTGAGTTGCCTATCGATTTCACGACAGATGCATCAGTCAACACCTCAGCTTGCTTTCCTAGAAAGGGTGTGGACAGAGTGTCTGGTACACAGGGAGGGTGACTTTCCTCAGCAATGAAAACAGAAGGATGCCTGTCGGTTGAAGGGGTACTACTGTCAAATGTTACTGAAGAGGAAGGGGGAGGTAGAAACAGCAACAGGGCCGGATGATTAAAATACTGAGCTAGAGAGGAAGAAAGATTTCATTAATTCTTAATTTACCAGCAAATCTTTGCTGCTTTATCCATACCTCAAAGCTCACTCTGTTCTGTAGGAGATCTGCTTCCATCTGGCTTTCCAAGTTAGGCCTCAGAACTGGGTGTCTGATGAAGCTAAAACCATCAGCCCGTTTTCACTTACCTGATGTAGATGTTTCTTCTGGTGTGTCATGGGGCTCTCTGTAACATTGTAGTACAACATATACCAAACCACAATGTTTCTGAAGGTAAAGAGCCTTTATTATTGACTGAACAAAAAAGCCCATGTTGTTTTAATTGAGACTCTGCTCTAAGAGCCATGGTTCTGACAGTCTGGATTCAAGCTAAAGCAATAAGACAACCAGGCTCTTGCTGGTTAAAGGCTTTGTAAAAACATCTATTCAAGTTCATATTCTTTTGCATTTTGATAATACAATAATTGCATTTATCAGAAACACATGCTGAGCGGATCATTTCGGAGCATTTTTCTCATTGTCTGGTACTGCTGAACACATCTGGGTTATATTTGCTCCATGTAAGTTAATAATGTTATGGGCTTTTTAAAAAAAAATTAGCAAGATAATCCTAAAAACAACTCTTTCCAAAATAAAGCGGGGTGGGGAACCTTCAAGTTTCATCCAAAATTGTTTAAGTGTAAAAATTACTTTAGCAGGATAGCTACACGACAGCATTAACTATTGGTGGTATAGGAAGAAAAAGCAAAATATCACTGAGACTATACACAGTTAAGCACAACACACTAGTGAAACTTAAGCGGTCTGGCCCCCACCCCAAGCCCATCTCAAACAACAGCATTAAAAATGCGAATGTGTTGGCACCTCTTCTTCAAAACCTCTTCTTGTTGTTTTTTGTCACTCTTAACTTTGGAGAATTGGAAACTTTAAAGCTTTTGGATGAAGCACAGGGGATGCTGACACCCTCCAGATTTTCACTGTAGTGGACCAACCCACATACAATATGGTGTAAAAGAATAGCAGATGGCTTTTCTTCTGTTCGCTCTGCTTCCTAAATATTAAGCTGAACGTGTACTCTCACATCCATGTATATTCAGCTCCCACAATAAGGAGACAAGGCTTTAAAAATTAACAAACCTCTTGTTCTTAGACTGTATCTAACCCATTCCAGAACCTATCGGTACTCCTCTTCATAGTGGTAAAAATTGTCCAGTCACAAAGGATGGCACTTCCGCTAGACTATGGAAAGATACTCAAGTTTTAGCCTTTATTCAAGATAATTCCTAAGATGTTGCAGAGATTCCCCCCCCCCCAAATATGCATGATACATAATGGGGTAGGGAGAGGCTAAAGGAATGAAACAGCGTTTGCTGTTTCTTCTCATCTTAAAGCAATTTGGATTTTGCTACAGTAATGGGAACTACCACCAACCTTCTTCAACTGCTAATGCTCTCTTCATACCTTTCCACTGGCAGAAGTCTTTAGGCTGAAGTCCGACTTCAATTCAGCAGGACATGGCAAGCCTCCAAATGCTAAGCAATTTTTGTGCTTGCATTTTACCCTTTACATGTCAGGTCATTTGTTATCCAGTTTAGTCTCATATCTTTCTGTGCAGGATCACAGACCCTACAGTAAGTAACTAATTTCACCATGTACTAATGAAAGAACATTGCACTCTGGGAATCTGGACAGAAATACTTTAAAGTTTCTTCATCATGGATTGTGTACCGTTTTCTTTTCCCCTGTGTTTGATGAAAAGATGGGAGCAGCTTCTGATTACACTATTAACTATACACAGCACACGCTGTGGGAAAAGTCTAATTGCATTTTACCCACCTGTTTTCAGAAATATGTAATGATCTATTTCGTCTACAGATATTAGAAAGGCAGAAATACACCCTGCTTGGGGAATATACCGTAAATTACACTGAAAAGAGGAGTAACCACGTTCAATATAAAAATACCGAAGAAAGAAACTGTCCACTGGATTCAATGGTGATAGAATAAGTCTTAACAGTAAACAAAATAAAAATCACACTTTCTGTAATAGATAAGATTGAGGCCCAAGACTGACTGATCATTCTCTTCTCATATTAATGTAAAAGTAGCATAACTCTACTGGAATCAAACGAGTGCCACTAGTGTCTTGCTAAAATGTATACTCTAGTTTAACCACTAGTTATGGGTCTTTGTGTAGAAATCACTGCTTGACATTCAAGTTGCTTATATAATGCAGCAGGTCAAAGTACAAATAGATCATAATGGGTCCATCTGGGTTTAGAACCTGTGAATCTATAAAAAACACTGGAGTGAGGAAGAATCAAGATGCTTGAATCCCATATCAGAACTATGTAAACTGAGGCATAGTAACAAGCAGTATGAAACACAATCCTATCAGACAAATTAAATATAGTGGTAATTTATATATATTAATTAACCTGATAAGATCAAGTTATAAAACCATTGTCCAGCAGGTCTGGAATTCTAGCTATAATTGATTACCTACAATAGGAATGGAAGATGATCAGTAAAGCTATCAGGCAGACTAAGGTTGGTTATTTATGCTTATTTCAACATAATAAAGAGCTCTCTTTTCAGCAGTAATGCTAATTTTTTTCAGAGGCACATGTGTTGAAGTTGAGATACACTTACAAAGTAGCCTGTTCCCAAGCTGGAAGGAGCTGAGCTCTGCAATAAAACACAAAGACAAAATGGAAAGTCAGTGATGGTTTTTAACACGTTCCAATCCACATAGCTCATTACCAGCCCTTTCCAAGCTTTTCATCACTACATCACAGCACCAATGTGCTGCCCCTTGTCATCTGCTACTGAAACAAACACGGTGATGCTTAATTTTTCCCTTTACATCTCTCAACGACTCTGAGATGGTAACGTGCTATTTACTGAATTCCAAGCTTCCGCGGTGGACGTAATTGCCAATTTATTTGACAGGCAGCTGGGTAATGAATTAATGATGGCATTTCGCCCTGCAATGAGACTAAACAGACACTCATCAACCAGCCTCCCTGACATTCAATGCCCTGGACTCCAGCTACTCAGCTTTGTGGCCACAAAGGGGCAGGTGGGAGGAGGAAAAAAGATACCATAGACTGACTTCAAAATAAAAAGCCCGGTGGATTTGGATGACTTTTTCAGTGTATGACCTGTTTGCCAATTTATTCACGAAAGGCCCTGGTTAGTGCACACACTGCTTTTCTAAAATGAGACATTTTGTAAACATAATTAGAAGACTGAAATGTAAAGAACATGTGAGCACAGGGAAGCCACTACAGTCAATGTCCCATTTCCCAGACATTGTCATGAGAATTTCCAATTTAGACTTCCATATTTTTGACAACCCAAGGATTTTAGAAGAAAAACAAACCAAAGAACAAATCCCACAGCATGAAAGAGACTTTACAACTCAAACCTCTAAAATAACAACAAAGGAATCAGGTTTAAAATTTGTATAAAATAGTGTCATAAAATTGCAGTTTAAGGTGGGGCATGATGGTAATCTCTATATTCACAGGAATTAGGGAGACCTAAGCACTTTAGTCACAATCCAGCTCACTGTCTATTACAGGGGTGGCCAAACCTACTCATCCTCTGAGCCGAATATGACAATCTTCAGAAGTTGGAGAGCTGGGGCACACCTGGTGAGGCTCAGGGCTTCACCACAGAAGGTTCCTGACAGAGCTCAGGGTTTCAGCCCCGCTCCTGCTGAAGCCCCGAGCCCCGTCAGATCCGCCCTGCGGGGCTGTAGCCAGGAGATCCTCCTTCCCATGGGGCAGAAGCCCCTATCCCACCACCCCGCTGCAAGGCAGAGGTCCCGAGCTCCCCCCGCCAGTCTGGTAGGTAGAGAATGGGGGGCGGGCACCAAAGCAGCACTTGAACTGTAAAAGAGCTGCATGTGGCTCATGAGCCACAGTTTGGCCACCCCTGATCTATTATATTATAGCACACGTCGTCCAATTGCTGATGGTCCCAGCCTGAAAGGGTTCAGAGCATACTGGACAATGCACAAGGAAATATGATATAGAGAACTGTTCTTTCCTGGCCAAGGAGCTGGAAAAGACGACCTTGGGTCACCTTGCTATCTCTAACTTTACAGCTTGGTCAATCCTTCTGTTCCCTGACTGTCTCACTTGCAATAATATGCCATAAGGAGCACCAGAAAGAGCATGGACAACACCAACCAGACTTAACAAGCTCAGAGAAAACAAGTAGTGTTTGCAACACCATAACCCTCTATTTCAAAAGTGGCTGCAGGGAGCCCTAACAGGAAGTCCTCTCCGTGCTAGAACTCAGTCTTTACTGTAAGTATAACTTTTGATCACTGCAGCACACCAATGAGAGTGAAATTAATGCCTGATGAGGCCTATGCTACCAATTTCCAGTGATTTCACTGGAGCTGGATTGTGTCAACAAGCTGCAGAGTCACAGCCATGTTCATTGTAAATAATTCAGTGTACTACTGAGAGCTCATCAATTAAGGACCAAATAAAGAGGCTTGAAATGGTTCTCTTCAGTGCCATTAATTCTTAGAAACATGGTTACCTGAGAGATCTTTCCCTTTGACCATATCCTGAAAGGCACCTGTATTCTGACATCATCCACCTTCTAGGGGTTCTACTATGACTTCTTAGGTGAACAAATGACTGAACCTGGGCTGGGCTGTAAAGGTTTGCAGTTGACTCCCCTTACTGCTCTCCGTCACCTCATCCATCCCCACTGCTGAAAGATTATAGTTGATGTTGCTTGATCAGAAATTTTCTTGTTTTCAACAGTCAGACTCCATTATCTAATCCTCCTTTATTTTTTCCTTTTAAAGGATGTCATTTGTTCTGGCTTTTAGCATTTTATTATTGTCTATTTTATGCTATATAAACCGTACTACTTTACTGCAAAGTAATATAGGTGTACCATTACCATCACTAGGTTGCTATAGTTTAGGTGACAATGATTTCCATTCTCTGACACTTGCAACTTTATAAAAAATGTGCCCCTTCCAGGAAGAAATTTCTCAAGACTGGATTTTGCCCAAATGTGTGCGTGGGGGAGGAAGAGGTGAAAATTTCAGCAAAAATGGCTCAGACTAAGTACAAAAAGAGTAAGCAAACATTTATTTATCATTATATAATTCTTGTGACCTCTTCCATGAAAAGCTCCAGTCCTATAAAGGCTATGGGTACAAAGTTGAAATTTAGCAATGAAATGGCCTTAATTGAAGAGAAATGCTTTTCGGAATTCCAGGGAAATTTGGTTTTGATTTGACTGAATTATGACCCTTTGAACATTGCAAGCCAGGTATGGACAATACGGTTTGCACAGGGATTTTGTTCATCGTGACAAGCATGTGGCTAAGAAAGCCTGCCAGCCTAGCTTAGCTGTGTTGTGTACGGACAGTGCATACAGGCTGATGCAAGGACCATGTAAGCCGAAAGCTTCTGACCTTTTGATATCTCTCAATAGCTAAATGATCATGCTACCCTGTCCCCAGCCTTGGTACAAACCATTGAATTCATGCAGCATCTTTACATGCCCCATGCTGAGTCATGATCCTGCACTGGTTGGCATTACTTCTCCTACATTTAGGGTGCCTATATTGGATAAAATGGTTTTGCATTTCATCCGGTACAAAATACAACATTGATACATACCATTCAATAGTCACACAACCATCAAGAGAAGCCTGCATCAGAAGCCCATGAGCAAAAAATCTGACAAACAGGTCTTGCAGAGGTTCTTGTTTAAAATAAATTAATTGTTTCATTTTTATTTATTTATTTTTAAGAAAAGAACTTTGGGGCCAGGAGCAAAGTAGTAGAAATGCTCTTGGAAGTATCAGCTTATTGTGTACCAAAGAAAATTGCATCCTTCGGGTCTTGGAAGGCACAGTTATACCCATTTTGCATATATATTGTGCATTACTTGGGAAGCCGGGTGGAGAGAAGGGCTGTGTTGTACATATTTGTTCTGGCTATTGTTTATGCAGGTCTGACTGAATGAAGGAACAGTGGGTATCATTTCAATTTCTGATGTCAACATCAAATTACTTATTTAATTTCATGCCTGGCGAAGCATTGTATAGCTACACGCAGAATCATTTCACTTCATTTGTTATGCTGTGTTTTCTCGGCGATTGGCTTGCCTTCCAACTGACAGCTTTAATTACGACATGAATTTGATTGCACTGCCAAATTAACATAATGCAACAAAGCATTTAAGCTCCTAGCCTCAGACAAAAAAAGAAAGACAGCATGCAGCCCATCAGCTTCTTGTGCGCCCGCCCGTGCGCGCACACACACAAATTGGTATTATTCCAATTTGGATACCTCCCAGAAAACAAAATATTCTGAACGAGCGGAAATGCTAGGAGTTAAACAGCCAAGAACTCAAGGGCTAACCCTCATTCTGGATTTTTTGGACTGAACATTATTGTAGAAGAAGCTGGAGGCAGAGAAGTGCAAATGTCCTAATATCTGAAGCTGAAACTCATGCGTAGGGTGAGGGCCGGGTGATAACATGACGACTCTGTTGGGGCCTGGTTCCTTCACTCTTTAATCAGACCTCAGCATATCTCCCTGCGTGGCATTGGGGCTTGTCTCCCTTCAATCAGTAGCCAGCTTAATCTCCTCTTTGGCTTTGGGTACCCAATGCACAGCCAGAAAGCACGAGAAACTGAGGCACTCAAGAGAGAAGCTATGTGCTTTTCCGGAATCTTGAGATGAGATCTGCGGAAGCAGGAGGTGGCACCGTGTGTGCAGAGTGTTGAAGGGGTTGGGAAAAAGATGGAACAGGGTGTATATTTTTCTGGGCCCAGACGTTTCTCATCCGGTTATCAAACTGGAGTTCTAAACAGCGTGATTTTGATGCCATTGGTAAGTCATTATTCCTCATAATGATCATCTCCTACCTGAAACCATGGAGGAGAAAAATAGCAGATTTTACTATTGCTACCCATGATCTAGAGCAATCAAATAACTTCTGTGTGAGAGAGAACAAGTCACATAGATCAGAGATACCAGAACGCCTCAGCTATTTGTCACTATCCACATTTGTATGGTGTGGATCAAAGTTAGGGCTGGATGAACCATGAAGGATACAAGAATGGATTTCAATGGGACGACTCACGTACTTAAAGCTCACATGCTTAAATTTGCTTCAGTGCTTTGCTGCATTGAAGCCAAAGTGCTCAGGATCGAGCTTTTGTGGGGAGTTTTGCAGCGTGTTGACATTTCTACTCTGTCAGAAATAATAATCAGTGGTATAGTAGACTCGTTGGCTAATCCCCTTAACACTCTGGGATGTTTACCATCCAGGCCTGCTGGCTGCTATATGCTCATTCCCCCCCGCAAGGATTCCCTTACCTCCTCTGGCAACTGAGGGAAGGAAGATGATCTCAAGTATTTCAAAAAGGGAAATCAAAATTGAGTGAGTTGAGAGAGTTCCAGGCTGAGGAAAAGAGAAGGCACTGCCATGTTGTCTTAAAGCAAAATCTTAACAGAATGAATTCCACTACTGGCAAGATTTTGATGAGATTAAAATGACTATAGCACCCTATATATTCCCAGCTACACATAAAAAGGTCTCCAGTTTCTCTGCTTTAGGGCCCTAAGGCGAGCTCTATCCAGAAAGCAGAAAGTAAATGGTTATTCCAAAAAGACGATAGGAGAGAGAGAGAGAGAGAGAGAGTGTGTGTGTGTGTATGCGTTGGGGGGGGGGGGCCGGTGGAAGACTGGTTTACAAACTCAAACAATGAGATTTATTAGCTCACTGTCCAACAGTTGCTGTCAGGAGCTGTCAGGTAATCATTCTCCTTAATTTACCAGAGGTCAAGTTTTCTGTTAATTAAATTCTTTTGGAGAGTCAAGGGGAATGGGGCGCAGGGAGAGATGGAAAAAGAGGGAATGGAAATCAGTTTCACTGCATTGCATTTGACAAGAACATGGGGCAATTCCACTTCCTACTTTCTGATGCTATTTCAAAACTCATTAAGAGGCAAGTCTCCTGATTAACATGGTCTTTTCATAGTATTATTTTCTTTTTGGTTTTGACCAGTGCTCTTGCAAGTTCTGCAAATTACCTGCTTGGATCTCATCAGGCTGCAAAGGAATGATCCCTTGTAAAAACACTTTGACTTAATGTCTGTGTTACCCAAGGATTGTAGACACCTTTATAAAATGCACAGTTGAAAGATATCTGTCAGGAGAGGGAATGATGCCACTGACAAGTGAGTTTGCAACTGGTAATTGATTATACTATCTCCCTCTTTCTGCATCTGTCACTGGGCTATCACTTAGGTTTCTCATTAAAGCTCATGAAGTTAACATTTCTATATCAACAGCTTACTTACAACCGGAGATTTGAAAATGGATTATCCATCTAAAATATATGCATTCCCTTCATTATACATCTTTGTGCAGGAACCATGCATACTGTTCTAGCTTGTATGACTACCACAGTAGAAATTCATCATGTTGAGAGTCCAAGATTTACTTTTCTGACCTGTGGGCTAATCTCAATGAGATATTTTAAATTTTACCCATATTTCCCACTGAGTACACAATCTCTTTGTGTATTTTTCCCAGGTGAAAAGTGTCTATGTTAGAGAAAATTCTGCAGAGAGAAAGAGAGATCTTAGTCTCATCTATTGTTCTTTTCAGGACAATCAGTGTTGGCAAATAAGATGCAGACAGCCTGCACCTTTTAAAAATGTATTATTTTAAAATAACACTATTAAGCTCTCAAACCTTGTTTGTTTGAAATAATGCAATTCAAGGTGGGCTCTCACAGAGCTGGAAGTAAAACTATCAGAGCTGTTATCTGGGAATCCATCTTTAAAAAAAACAAGGTTTCTGCTGTAGCCTGAGAAGGAAATGTACAAGGATATTTACTTTTCATAACTGAAAGAATCCGAAAAAGGCTGGAGGCCACCGCAGGCCCAGATAACAAGATATCCATCTCATGCATGCTTCTTAAGTCTTAGCTGAACTGGCAGCACTGGACAGCGATCCAGGGGTCTCTTGAAAAGGCAAGTTTCAACAGTGTTATGTTATCAAAGCATGACAGGGCTTGCTATCAACTTAGGCAAAAGAAATAAAAATATATATTAATCAGATTATTGCTGAGATCCCCGCTCACAGATAATGTAATCCTCATGTGATCTCTTGGGTGTCTAATGGGAATGAAAAGTGTTTCCCTCCTTTCCATTATCTGCATTGTGAGGTTGAAGACAATGTATTGCCAGGGGACACAGGATGCATGTCTGTAAAACTAGGGGACTGGAATCAGGAGCACTGGGGTCTACTCCCAGCTCTGGCACTGACTTGCTGTGAGGCATTCAACAAGTCTCGGTCCTGGGGTCCCCATCTTTAGTACATTGCAAGGCTTGCATAGATGATGTTATGCAAGTGTAAAATATTCCGATCAGCCCCAAGCTGCAGTGCAGGCACATGACACAACCACGACTACAACAGTGAAGTACAATGAGTGTTGCCAAAGATCTAAGTCAATGGAAAATCTCAAATTACTTGCTGAAGTCAACTGCCTCTCCTTTGATGGTATCTTATTGCACTGATAACAGCCTCACCCTACGGCTATAAAGGGCAGGCTTTAAAACTAACATAGGGCCATCCATGAAGGTTGAGTCTAAGGGAGGGATGGGCCCCTAAAATAATGGCACAAAGGAGAGAGAAAGATGGAGAAGGTTTCATACCGTCACACCAGCAGTTTAGGAGGCTATTCCAGAAGTACTGCACAGGGCAGCCAGAACTAGCTCTGTACCTTGAGGCTTAAATTTGCCAAGAAAATGGGTTTAAAAAAGTTCTGCTTTTCTCAGTTTCATTTCTGCTCAACTTGATCTCATCTGTGCAAGCCACCCTATGTTACCTGTCTTCCAAATTTGAACACCTATTTCTGAGTCTTGGGTATCATTTATTATGCACTAGAGATATAGGACCAGACCTTCAGATGGAGGGGGTCTGGTGAAATGATGATGAATTAAACCAGCTGAGGATCTGACCCATCAGATGTCCTATAGATGAGCCAGTGTATTTTTTTTAAATCCACCCCTGGGATAGATGATCTAATTACAGCAAAAGAAGGTCCATTTTGTTCCCAGAATGTGTCTACTCTCATTCTAGGCATTGGTTGAATAACTGATGCATAGTTTAATCGGTGAATGGTTAACTCTGCAACAGAGAGAGGAAGAAAGGTATCTCCATGTTTTTTGCATGGAGATACCTTCTCATCACTAGTACTGGCTCCTTCAACGGGAAGTTTGGCCAAGCAGTGGAGGCAAAACTTGTGCATGTTATACCTGTTAGCCATGTTATACCTGTTCAGTGAATAAAAATGACTTGAGTCTCTCCAGTTCCCCAACACCTTTTGCAAGTATGAAATTCGCTACAGTAAATACATTCCTCCCCTTCCCGTCCTGGGTAAGAGCCTACCGTACTTATCAAACTAGTGTTCACTGTGTAGCTAATTATACATAATCAATCTACGGGTAACAGATTAGATCTGAGTTTCACTGTTAAAGTATCAGTATGTATCACTGATGAGTGTGTATTATGTATGTAAGTAAAATAAAACTAATGCATGGCCTGTAGGCTTTAGGTCTGAGAGATATGTAACTTGTCCACAGAAAGCCACAGAGGCCTCAAGCAAGTTGGCATGACTAGATAACTGAGACAGAATCCTGTATCAGTAAATGTTAAGATTACAGTAAAAGATGGCTTTGAATGCTGATGCTCTGGAACTATGCAGCAATAAATGGGAAAATCTGCCACAACGTACCAGTTAATACCACAAGATGCCCGACATTTCAGGCGACTCTGTAATAACCTCAAGTTGCTATGGTAACTCATTGATGTAGATGTTATTGGGAACAAGGGGAATGAAGGGGATAGCCTATGAGAGATGGGTCACCCTAAAATTCATGGGGTGTTGAAGTGCAAATCAAGAAGGAGGGGATGTCACTTTAATGTATATGCATGAGCATAGTGGGCATAAAAGAAAACCAGGATAAAAGCTGTTGCCTAGCCGGGGAAGCATATTAGGAGACACCCACCAGAGGCGGCCACCTGATAATTATCCTATTCCTTTCGATGTTTCCCCAGGGGATGGGAGTATGAAATCACTGATGCTGGACAACGTATGGTTTGTCTCTATCTGAGTATTTGCGGTAGTTGTGGCGTCGTTTATCTGCTTAATGAAATTGTTAATAAAAAGGACATTTGACAACTTGTGAGTCTACTACTTTGTGGTCACTTTTTCTCACGTACTCCCAGAGTCTCCAAATCTGTCGATATTTATCATGGTGGTTCTCCCCCTGTTAATCCTGATATTATTGTTGTTCGGGAGCTTGAATCTTGGGCACATGTCACTGTGGTCTAAGATACCAACCTACCAATATTATAGAGGCTACAACTGTCTAGTTCATTGCAACGTAACAAATTAATCAATTCTTTTCTTTCAACTGGCTGCAAGCGAGTGACCCCCTACACACAAATAGAGACGGTTACTAAATTTAGAAGGAGTCCATCCCACGAGGGGGCAGGAGAGCCACACCCCACCAGTGAGGTAGGCAGGAGGAGTTTAGCAGCACATTGCTCCCCCGGGGCCAAATTCTACCCTGATTTACACCCTTCAAAAAAAAAAAAAAAAAAAAAAAAAGGATGCAACTCAGGGCAGTATTTGGCCTCAGGAGTTTTACTTACGTCACTGAGTCTTTCCCGAGAGCTGCTCCGATGGAATCCTTTCGATTCTCCACTGGCACTTTCACTGTCACTGTCTCGGCAACTGTTCTGACCTGGCTTGAGCTGCAGAAGACAGACAGAGCACATACAAAAAGCAGAAGTTTAGATTGGTTCAAATAACTATTCCTCTCTGATGTTACTCCTTAGCACCACTGCTGTGGCACCTGTAGAACCGCAAGGGCAAGATCCAGCCTCAGCATCCACAGGTTTCTTACAATCACAGACCTACTCCAAGTGGCATCACAATTGCACATGAATGTCTAGAGTGTCAGTCTGCTGAAATACAAGCAAACAAGGTCCCTGTCCCAAAGAACTTACAATTTAAGTCTTTTAACCTGAAAACATTGAGCCACAAAAATAAAGTTACTCACACCACTGAGACTGCTTGTTTTCATAAAGTTACCGCCCCCCCCCCCAACTAAGCATGTACACCATCAATGCCTAATTTAGTAAGGTCAACTGAGGATCTAAGATCAACTGAAGACACTTTAGAGAGGTCATGATCTTCACTGTGGGGATGTTTTGGAAGATTGGAGCCTAAATTCTTTACTTAGTTCCATAAAAGCTTCTTGGCTGTTCTATATATTCATAGACCAACATGATCTATTTGTTAGCTTCCATATTTTTCTTGTGTTTCAAACGAATTTATAAATGATAAACCTTGAAGGTTAAAAAAGTCCCCATTCTTTCTGTGTGTCTGAGAACACACACAGCCTTCGGATGCTGTAGATTGTACAAGTTAAACACTCAGAGTATTAATGCAGCTAGACTGCTGTCTAAACATGATATAATTAGTAGAACTGAGTGAATACTGACAAAACATGTTTCTGTTTATCTACACTTCACTACCATTTGCTCGATTTTATGAAATAATTTGCTTCTGCCCTTTTGCATTATTTTCTGTGAACATTTGTGTGACTGGGTTCTACTGGCATGAATATTTGTAGAAGACACATTTCAAAGCCGTGAGTATATATGGAAACTGAATTTTAAATTAACATATCAGAGTATTTTGCACCAGAAGTGCACGTAGGAAGAATACTATGGGATTTATCAGAACAAATCACAACCTTGCAACAGTTCAAGAACGAATACCAAATATTGGCATAGAGGTATGCAGAATCAACTATAAATAATTAGCAAAACTACTCATCTAATTCTTTCTACTAATGAATAAATTCAAGGCGATTGTGATCTGCTCACAGGTATTCCATGAATAGCAAAACAAAACCTAAAAATGCAATTTTCAAAAGTGCTTGGATACATTCTTTATTGTGAATTATCCTCTGAACACAAATATTTATAAATCTGTCCAAGGAGTTCTCCACTGTTTCACTGTGCTTTCTGGAGTATCTACGAACACTCCTGTTCTGTCTTGTCCATATAGGAGCTGAGAACCACAGCATTTCCAGCTCCTATCAGTTTCAGCAGTAGAAACCAAAATGTCTCCATTCACAGAACTACATCTTGTCGACCAATCCAAGCTCTTATTCTTTTAAGTTATTCACTTTTTTATTTCTGATCTATTTGCCCTACAAAGCATGCTGCAAGCTTTTCCCAGCATACATGTACACACGGACTCTCATACACACACACACTTACTCTCTTCTCCTCCCCTCATGGGTTTACCACCTGAATGCATGAAGCATCTTGGAACTTGTGCCCTAGTAGTATATTGTCACTATTCCCCTTCTCCCCCCACTCCCCACAGAATTTGGTCAAGATCAAACTGCTAGGAAAAGTAGGCACTCAGCAACTTGTATTTCCTGCTATGAAGGCAACCCACCTTCAATTTCACCTTCTCTTCAGCTGTATTCTGAGACATCTGGTTTTTTACACAAACAGTTTATTTAAACTCCTTTAAAGGTATGCACTTCAGGAAGCTCATACCCCAAGACACTAGAAGAATGTATTTTGCTCTTGCTAAAAAAAAGGTAATCCAGTGGACTTGGGGCGGGGGGTGCAGAGAGAGGGAAGGCACCTGGTATCTATGCCAATGCCCAGCTCTGCCAATGCCCTAGTATGTAATCTTAAATGAATCACTTCACCCCTGTGCCTTAATTTCCTCAACTGTTAAATGGGGATGATACTTTATCTCCTTTAAAAGTGCTTTGAGACCCTTGGCTGAAAGGTGCTATTTTAGAGCTGGACATTGCTCTTAAACAGTCCTTCACAGATACGGTTACCAACTTTCAAATTGCAGAAAACCTAATACCCTTGCCGTGCCCCTTTCCTGAGGTCATGCTCCTTCTCCGAGGCCCTGCCCCCCACTCACTCCTTCTGTCACTCACTCTCCCCCACCCTTGCTCATTCATTTTCACTGGGCTGGGACAGATGGTTGGGGTATGGGAGGGGTGAGGGCTCTGGGGTGGGTCCAGAGTGCAGGAGGGAGCTCCGGGCTGGGGGGGGGGGTGGGTGTAGGCTCCAGGAGGGAGTTTGGGTGTGGGAGGGGGCTCAGGGCTGAGGCAGGGCCACGTGAGGGGGTGAGGGCTCTGGATGGTGCTTACCTCACGCAGCTCCCGGGAAAGACGGCCGGCATGTCCCTCCGGCTCTTAATGGGAAGGGCGGCCATGGGGGCTCTGCACACTGCACCTGCTCACTGCGATTCCCAGCCAACGGGAGCTGCGAGCCAGCACTTGGGGTGGGGGCAGCGTGCAGAGCCCCTGTGGGTGCCCCCACGCTGGAGAGATGTGCAGGTAGCTTCCCGGGAGCTGCACAGAGCCGGGTAGGGAGCATGTCTTAGCCCCGCTGCGCCACCAACTGGACACCCGGCAACCCTATTCACAGACGATTTAAAATATAAACGCGCAGCATCCACATTTATCATAGGAAATTCAGAACCTTTTCAGCGGTCACCTACGGCTCACTTATTTGTACCACAGCCCACTACCAATCGGGTGGCTTGTGTGCATTCATTTAATAGGCCTGTGGTATCCCCTCATGAACCAAACTGCTAGACCTGTGAGGAAGTTTTGGGGGCAGATCCTCAGGGAGTGGAAATGCACATAGCTACCATGATTTCACTCAGGTTGAGATACTCCACATCACACTCTTTACAATGGAACGTAGACTGAATGGGTTGGGAACAGCGGTGCCCTTGTGACTGTGTCTGCGCAGACTGAGGTTTATGGGACTGAGGGAAGAAGGAGAATTAGGGGGAAAAAAACTTTCCATAATCCCTACCCACAAAGAAGAAATTATTTCATATCCTCTAAAGACAAGCTAGCTGGGCTCTGAAGGCCAGAAATGCTCTCAATCAGTGTGGGGTAGCGGCTAGAATTCTCTGTGGAAAAACACTTAGCTGAAGCAAGGATGGATGCGCATAAGAGATGAATGTTCCAGAAGCTCTGTCAGACCTCCCCAATATTCACAGTTCCTGCCTTACCATACGCTCAATCTCTTTGCATTGGCTAAAAAAAGGAAGCTCTTGGATCCCTCTAGCACAGGGGCGGGCAAACTTTTTGGCCTGAGGGCCACATCAGGGAATAGAAATTGTATGGCAGGCCATGAATGCTCATAAAATTGTGGTTGGGCTGTGGGAGGGGGTGAGGGCTCTGGTTGGGGGTGAGGACTCGGGGGTGGGGCTGGGGATGGGAGGTTTGGGATACAGGAGGGTGCTCCAGGCTGGGATTGATGGGTTTGGCTAGTGGGAGGGGGATCAGGGCTGCGGCTGGGGCAGGGGCTTGGAGAGAGGCTCAGGGGTGCAGGCTCCAAGTGGCAATTACCTCAGCTCCTGGAGCAGCATGTCCCTTCACGTGGAGCAGCCCCCGACCCTGCTAGAGTGCCAGAGCGGGGCCATGCAGCTGCTTCTGGGAACTGCATGGTGCAGCCCCCGATGCTGCACCCTGAATCGGGGCCATGCCGCGGCTTCCGGGAACCGCATGGTGCAGCCCTCGACCCGGCGCGCCAGCTGGAGCACCAGAGCAGGGCAAGCCCCAGACCCTGTTCCCCAGTGGGAGCTCACGGGGCAACTTAAAACGGCTTGCAGGCCGGATCCAGCCCACGGGCCGTAGGTTGCCCACCCCTGCTCTAGCAGCTGAAAAATTAAAAAAAAAAGGAAAAGAAAAAAGCTGAGATAAATGTTTATAACATATTATCCTAACTAAAGTAAGTACCATGGCTAAGCCATAAAGTCTCAGCTAAACAGAACATTATTGCAAACGTAATGTCTTATCAGACCGATCTAATGGATCTGTTTTTGGGGTCATAACTAATTCAAGAGGTCTAATCCGTCATATATAATTCATAGATCTTATCTATGACCAAGATGTACTGTAATGTTATGGCCCCAGCTTTAAAATTCAACCAGCCTCAGGAAAATAGATCTACTTTCACTGACTCGGTATTGTGTCAACAACTGCTCGGCGGTGAAAAAACTCCTACTGTTATTGAGGCTTGAAGATTTTTTTTTTTTTTAGCAGCAGTTTTTCACATATTTTTATACCAGAGTTTTCAATATCTATTTTATTTAATAAATATTTTCCTGTCTCACTATTTAATCAGCGCTTCTAACTATATCAGCAGCTTTCCTCTTTCAGCTCCTGCACTTAGTTCTCTTCACAGAGAAGAAAATGTACAGAATAGCTTAAAATAAAAACCCAAAACAGTGTGAATATAAAACCCAGTAATAAAAGCAGCAGTATTTTTTCATTGTTGCAGGAAGCCATCTTTTTTCTGTGCCAGATTGTATGGTCAATAGGTCCTTCAGTCATTGAGATGCTGATCTAATTATGTTGGTTAACCATCTTTAATACCCAGCCAGGAAATTTTTGATCATTGTTTTCATTACTCTTGCTGAAGACCTAACAAACTCCCATCACTGCAGGACTCAGCAGAAACTTGATTTATTTGGGGAACAGCTTTCAAGAATTAGCTATCAGCACTGCTCATTTTTATAGTTCTCCCATTAGGTGGTGAGTTCCAGCTAGTTACAGGGAGAGAAGAGAAGCCCAGCAGGTGTCATTTTTCCAGACACAATTTACAGAAAGTCAGAGGATATGGCTGAGATATCTGAGCCCAGAACTCAGGACGAACAAAGTGAATTGTGTAGACTGTAGAGCAAACTCAGAGGCAAGTCCAGGTTAAAATTTCTCATTTCTCCACATTTTCCTTTGTTTTTCCAAGCAGAGATTTTCTCATGCCAGACGGCTGTGGGTTTCCCTTTTATTCCAAAAAGGAATAAGAAAGTATCAAACTGTACCGTACTAAAAAAAATATAAAAATTGGCCCAATACCTTCTTTAAAGACACTTAAACTTACACATGCCCATGCACGTGAGGACAGTTTGAACGGACAAGCAATCTCTCACTACAGTCTAGTCACATAGATTCAGCTGGTCAAAGTTCAAGAGAGACTGCAATAACATAACCCTAGTAAAACGGACTGCCAATAAAAGGTTAGACCCGCAGCTATTCTGGCATGGGCGGCGGGTGAACCTTCCCCCGGGGGAGGTTAGTTCCTGGGCCCACTTCTGCCCGCAGCCCCGCCTCTTCTGCCCCAGGCCCCGCCCCCTCCCTACTCAGCCCACTTGCTGCATCCCTCCTTTACTCCCCTCTCCTCCCCGCCACTCACCGCGTCCCTCCTTTCCTCCCATCTCTTCCCCGCGAGGCCTCCACTGCCCACAGGGACAGGGCAAGCAGGGACCTCACGGGGGAGTGGGATGGAGGAGAGGAGGGATATGGCAGGTGGGAGGAGCCTCGCGGCAGTACAGGAGAGGAGGGACACAGCAAGTGGCAGGGACCTCTGTGGGGGTGTGTGTGTGGAGTGGAGAGAGACCCAGCGAGGCCTTGGGGAAAGGGTGAAGCATGGACAGGAAGAGGCAAAGTGCAGGTAGGGCCACCACATCCCAGGCATCTGGCAGCAGGGTGGCAGCGACTGCGCCAGGGGAGGCTTATTATATCCGCCACACATGCATTCTGGATAAGCTTGGAGCACTGCTCTGCTAGCACAAAACAGCCTAGTCAATAGTTAGGTGGCACACAGGAACTACGATTGATCCTATACCATTCCTCTCCTGGGATCTAGTGCAGGGGACAGAGCCAGGGAAAAGGGCCCACTATGTGAGTCTCTTCTACAATAATTCCCACTGCAGGCCAGTGACAGCTGGCACACAGTTTACAGCAGCCTCCAGACTAAACAACACTGGGAACCTAGCCTGCTGCTGCTGAGCTGGTCAATGATCGGGCAAGGGTTTGCAACTAGCATCTTTTGGCTCCTTAGCCGCACTTCAGAATATGGCCATGTGAGTTTTTACAAAATCTAACAAATGCTTTCATGATCCACAAATGCCGGCCATGAGGACTTGGGATTGTTTCACAATGTAATCACACTCCTGCACTGTTAGCAACCCAAGTAATACAGAATTGTGCTAGTGTACAGACACCAGAAAGTGAGACTGAATACACACAGAAAGTGAAAGTGAGCACTCTAGTTCTATTTGCCCGAGTAACATGGGGATCACGTGTTGGAAAACACATTTGCCATTTTAAAACTTTCCTGTTGGTGATGTTTAGTGTCGTCAGTGACTAAGGCGTTGGGACTGAAGGTCAGATATTAAATCCCCCTTCCCCCAGGTACCCGCATTTTTCTATTCAAAATAACTCGCAATGAAAGAAAGATAAATGAGAAGAAAGATTAGAAAAAAAGAGAGAGAGGTCTTGTGGTTAAGGCACTGGACTGTGACCCAAAGAAATCTGGGTTCAATCTCTACATCATACAGACTTCCTGGCTGTCCTTAAATTGTCCGTGCCTCTCATCTCTCTGCCAAACGAGGATACCATCACATCTTTTCTCCCACCCTTTCTGCCTGGTCTACTATTTAGACTATAAGATCTTTGGAGAAAGGACTGTCTCTTACTATGTGTCTGTACAGTACCCAGAACAGTGATCCTGTAATACAAGTAATATACCTGCACCCTCACACAAATGCTTGAGGAAATGTCATGCTTAAAATGAAAAAAAAAAAACAAAACACCAGCACACCCACCTGTTTTTTTGTTGTTGGTCCCCTCCCACCCATCCCTGAGTTCCCATCAGCACATTCTAAAGATATTATCTTAAGAGAACTTAAGTTTGGTCAAAGGCATTGAGCTGCTTGTCAGCAGAATCAGAAATATGATAAGAAAGACATGAGCTACTGTGGAGCTTAGTGTAAGGAACGTGCAGAGAGGAAACTGCTGAAGGGCACGCAGGGAGTTATAGAGATATTGAGTCTGGCTCTCAGCAAGGGCGGTCTGACAGTGTCAGTTAGTTACTGTATCAATAGATGAGAGAAAAACAGAGAGATTAGTTGAGGTTTGAACGCACGGTCAAATCACCAAGAAACTGACCAAAAATTACTAGGTTTCTGAATAAACCTATAGTTTCCAAAATGAATACATGGAGAGAAATGTACAACCACTTGCTCTTCGTGACACTGTAATAAGTGCTGGAGAAACAGAAGAGGAAAGGATTGCAAATAATGCTGGATGACATAGAAACACAAAGGAGATTCTGGGTGTGAAGGGATTTTTGCATGCAAGCATCATGAACATGTTGTGTTGTGCGCACACCTATGAGATAATGGGGCACTTAAATCCATGAGAGTCAAAGAGCAACCTAAATACCCAACATTACCCACAAAGAGTTAAATATACTGCATAATGCAGAGCTTATCAACTAGATTTCTGTTGAAGATAAAGGTTGATATACATTAAAGGCAAAATTTGACCTAATTGCACAGCCTTTATTTATTTATTTATAGAGGCACAGGACTGTAGATACTATATTAGTCAGGCATCTCAGAAATGATGCATGGACACAAGAGGGCAAACCATAAAATATTATTCAGGAAAACTCATAAAAACATGGATCCATGTTGGTTTCTTTGCCTCTGGGCAGAACAATGGAGGAGGGAGATAATCATGATAGGGGAGGAGGCAGAAAGAATGAGCATGCTAAAGAACAGATAGCAACATCCTAGGAAGTCACCAGTCTATTGTGGTGGCTCCCTTAGGCAGAGGTTTTTAAAGGTATTTAAGCATCGCAGTGCTCAGTGCCACTGTGCCTAATCAAATTCGGAGCCTAAATCTCTTTTCCCAAATGGATTTAGGCACTTGGGAATCTAAATCTAAATGGACTTGATGGAATTTAGGCCACTAAGTGCCTAAATGAAAAAAAGAGATTTAGGCTCCCAAATCTGTAGGTGTTGTGGCACTGAACCCCCCACTCTCCCAAATAGTTTTAAAAATCTGGGCCTAAGCCACTTTATATAATTCCATAATGCTGATGGGTGATTAGTAGGTAACGAAAAGTGAAGTAAATAAATCTACGGAGAATTAAGTGAAAGCCTTTTTCACAGAGCCTATGGAATGTGTCAAAAACACCCTCATGCTGCTCTTCTGAGCTATTTTTTTGTTTCTTTATTGCCACCCCATACCATTTGACAGCTCTACATCTAGACTATGGTATAGTCCCGAAGTGCCTGAGTTTCTGCATCATATGGAATTAAAGGATTATTTCACTACATTGTACTTTTAAACTAGGAATAACAACACTTCTATCCATTATAGTGCACTCAGCAAGCTAAGCCTTTCCCAGAGCCTTAGAAGAGGACACCTGCTTCCCAAGGGATAGAATAACCTGCCTGCAAGGAGTGAAATTAGGCTCTCGTTTCTGCCTGTCACTCTTTATTTCCACAGTTTTCGTAAGGACAAAAGAATCCAAAACTCTTTGTGATCCATCTTCTAGTTGGGCAAACTTGTCTGTTGAATAAAATGGATATATACACATTCAATTAGCAATACTTTATCCTGATTATTATTATTTATTTAAGGCCAACAATAATATCTGTCCCTACATAAAACAAGTCTGGCTCTCTGTGCTACTGTAATACAAAAATAAATAATAAATTCACATGCTACCCCCAAGACCATCTAGACATGGGGTTCTCAAACTGGGATGTTATTACACGGGGGAGAGGGGTCGTGAGCTCTCAGCCTCCACCCCCAAACCCCGCTTTGCCTCCAGCGTTTATAATAGTGTTAAATATTTTTTTAAAAAGTAATTTAGAAGGGGGTCATACTTATAGGATTGCTGTGTGAAAGGGGTCACCAATACAAAAGTTTAAGAGCCACTAATCGAGATGCTCCTTCCAGACACGCTTGGCAACAAAACAAAAAACACGTCAGCCTTGCACTAAATCCTTGAGATAACAAATCTGGCTCTGGCTGATCAAGAGGCTGGAAGTGTGTTCCATAGTCGGGGAACTTCACAGAGAATACCCGGCTGGCAGTTCCCTTTCCATTTAGGCCTGCGGAGCTGCAGCTCAGGCGCTGAGTTCAGGCAGGAGAAAGAGGCGGCCTCTTAGGGCTCTGGAGCACAAACCATTTAATACGGTGTGGGGTTAAGAACCAACACCTAGAATTCCACCCCAGATGCTAGCATGCAGCCAACGCAGCTCATGGGGCACTGGTGTCCTGGGTCTCTGAGTGTATGTTTCCATTACAAGTGCATTCCACACCTGCCTGATATTTCCAGCAGGTCTCAAAAGATATAGCCAAATGCCAAGTGCACTACAGCAGCGTGTTTTCATTGAGATCATAACCGTAGTGAGCACCACATCCAAGGACATGGTTGCACCCTTCTTTGGGGGCCCACAGCAATAGCCTACGCTCAAGCAAGACACTGATCATGCGAGCTTTGGTCACAAGCAGCACTCAGACATTTTCAAGAAGTTATTTTGTAGTTTTCCCTTATTTGGGATCCCAAGAGGCTTTACTTCAAGTGAGCCAGGGGAATGAGCAAGAGTTCCTGGGCTCACACATGGACCCAACCCCACTGGATCCCCCAAGCTTCCACTAGATCACCAGCCTAGCCATGAAATGAAAATCCTCTTCTTCTGATCATAAGGAGAATAGCTGGGAAGGTCGTAATGTGGATTCATGCTTTATTCATCAGCATCTGTCAGGACAGGAACAGTCTGGTTACAACAGGAGATCAGGCTCAACATCATCATCACATGTGGATGGCTGTAATGTTGCCATTTTTGATGCCCTGGAAGGCTTTGCCAATACATTTTCTGCTAGTGGTGTCACCACATGCTCTGAGGTGATCGATCGTCATGTGCTAGGAGGAGAAAAAACGAAGTTTCCAAAAGCCTCTGATCAGCGGGCTTAAAAATTGATGATTTAAACAAATACACAAAATTCAATTTAATAATCAAAGTGAAGATTTCATCTCTTACTGTGTTCCATTCCTGATTTTTGTTGAAGTATTATTTAAGTAGTTTCTCCCCGCAAGGGCGGCTCCAGGCACCAGCGCACCAAGCACGTGTCTGGGGCAGCAAGCCACAGGGGGGCGACCCGTGAGGGCGGCAGTCAGGCTGCCTTCAGCAGCATGCCTGCTGAAGGTGCTGGATTGGCAGACCGCCTGCAGACATGCCGCCGAAGGCAGTCTGACTGACGTGCTTGGGGCAGCAAAATACATAGAGCCGCCCCGTCTCCCCCTTCTCCAAACTCCTTTTACTGAAAAAATTACAAGAATATGTATATACAAATAGTTTTCCTTCCTCCATCCCCAAAATAATGTAAGTAAATCTAATTGAGGTTGTCACCATAGCTATAAAACAATATCAAATGGATACAGAATCATACAACAGAAGTGACTATGTTTGTAGATTAAAATAATTGTCATTTCCAGTTCCCTTTTGGCCTGATCTGAGTTGCTCTTGCTTGATAAGTAAGATTTGGGGTGCAAAACTCCATTGAAATCAATGGAGATGCATCTATTTACACCAGCAGAAAATTTGTCTCTCTCTGCTATCGTTATACTGAGAAGCCAAGTAAAAAAGGTGGATTAAGTGTTCTGATTGTGTTCTTCTTACAGTGACAGCAGCAGAAGTCAGGAGCTAGGGTAAATGGTGCACTTGCCTTAAAAAAACAACCATAACAGCAAACAACAGGAGCTGGCATGCATTCCTTCTGACTTTTTCCCTTCATTATCTGGTTTGATATGCATTTGTATATGTCCAGGCAAAGATGCTTTGAAGTAGCTCTATTTTATCTAAGTTCATAGAGAATGGAGCCCATTTTTTGTTTTGTTTTTTTTTCTTTTCTGTAATTGTTTATACAGAAATCAAAGATAAACCTGGGTTAAACACCTTGAAATGGAGTCTTAGGCCACGTCTACACTACCCGCCGCATCGGCGGGTAGTAATCAATCTATCAGGGATCGATTTATCGCGTCTCATCTTGATGCGATAACTCAATCCCCGAATCAACACCCGTACTCCACCTCGGCAGGAAGAGTAAACAGAGTTGACAGAGGAGCTGCCGCGGCCGACTTGCCAGGTAAGTCGAACAAAGACACTTCGACTTCAGCTACACAAATAGCTTAGCTGAAGTTGTGTATCTTAGATCGAACCCCCCCACAATGTAGACCAGCCCTTAGACTCATACATACTACATGCAACATATAAAGTGTAAAAGATTTGCTCGGTACTCTGGCACCTGTTAAAACAAAGATATGAAACAGAAAGCTGCTGGCAATTGTAATAAATGAAGCATATTTCAGTATACTTTAAAAGCTGAATTGCAAAGGAAAAAGACTTTTTTCTGACCCTTTGCATTTTGATGGTTGCACAGTGAGAAATATGGCCTTTACAATTACAATCTTGCAAAGCACTCAATTATACCCATCACTCTCTCCAACCAGCTTCTAAAAGTCACAGAATCTCAGACAGCGGGCCAGAAAAGATTACTAAGGTCCAACCCAGCTGCAAGGAGCTAACCAAAGTTGTGAGGATCAGGATGGAATCTTTCTCCTCCTTTAAATACTTCTCACACTCATTTGTTGAACCTTTTTCTATTCCATCTCTTCCACCAGCATCTCTCCTTCTGCTTAATGTGCCAGACTCCTTGTTGTCTTCCTTCAAATCCCTCACCAAACACGGTTCCTCCAAGAAGCCTCTCAATGACAAATACTGCAAACTTACTCTAGCACCTCACATGTGTACTGTCAATTGTTGTGCATATTTTTTATATGTATCTATATCCATATAGACTTGGGTTCTGTATCTGCTTTAATAGAGCAATGTCAGTTTACATCTGCTGGTAATCTTGCCCATAGACATGCTATCTGTTTATCTTGTGTGTGCGCCCAAACTCAACTGTAAGTTCATTGCAACGTGAACAGGGTCTTCTAATAGGTGCATGTGAACATTCAGTAAATAGCAACACATTCTCTCCATGTTGGTTGTGGGGGTTTTCACGTAGGAGTATCTTTATAGTCCTCGGCCATGCAAAATTTAGACGTGTAGAGGATCACCACATAGCAGAGATTTCATCAACACATAGAACACAAGAAAGGCTTATTTCTGAGCATTTGCCATTTTCCAGGACTATCCTGTACTTCTCTCTCACTAGAGTTTTATCAACCCTTCCTTTAAGTATTTATAGTGATGGTGTACCACTTTCCCAGAGACCCTATTCCAGATGTATTTGACACTCTCAGAGGTGTTGAGCTTTTTGGCTGCATTATCCAGCAAAGAATGAGCAAACCCCAAATCCTTTACTGAGAGTCTATCTACAGCTATATAAAATATTGAAAAAGAAGAGAAAGACATACCATCCCATTTAGCAAGAAGTGTCTGACATACAACTCACTAGGGAGAAACAGCTTGGTCTCTGGTTGACTATGAAATGTACAAGCTACTGGAGGAATGCAAGGATCTAGGGAGGTAAAAATTAATCACATGATGGCACAGAAACAAACAGGCCAGGGTCATAAAGCCTAATGACACCAGGGCTTTGGAACTGTCTGCTTGCCTCTGCAGAGTAGGTTGATGAGTCTCAGACAAATCCCTAATGCAGATGTACATGTCACCAGTGGGGGTAACAGACATTTGTGAAAATTTTATCCAAGTCCCGAGGTAAGACGATGGGATTTTGGCTCCTAAGCAAGGTCTTCAAGCAAGTACTTAAGTATGTGAGCTGCTCCACTGAATTTTATCTAAAAGAAGAATGGAATGAGACTATTCACCTACTTAAAGTTAAGCATGTGCTTGCTGAATGGTGGCTCATTTTTTAGTGAAAACCATAAACATGGAATTCTGATCATTAAAAAATTGGGGGGAAAAATAATAGAGAGGAGACGGAAAATCAGTATTCATGGATGGACCCTTGGATATTTGCCATTGTTTACTTTAAAAAAAAGCTTTAAAAAGCTCTATTTCATATTTCAACATAAGCCCCAAATAAATATTTAATGCCTTGGTTGCATAAATGATTATTTCAAGGTTGAGCTATTGGCTTAAATATATAATACTATTTTCAGCCATTTAACTGGCCAGTCACATAAATTATTCAGGATTTAAAAGTCATCCTGTGGTCTAGGTACAAGGAAAAAAACTAGGAAGTTGTAACTATAATGACAAATGCAGGGCAAGATCAATCAAACCACATGTTCTCTAACACAAACAAGCAGCAATTAAGCAGCAATCGAGAGCAATGTGACTGTGGTTGATGTCCTTTTAGGCCAATACTTTCAGTCCAAAGAGCAAAACTTAATAATGCTCTGCAATTTATCAAGGGAGCCATAACTCTTCTCACACTCTACGACTTGGCTAAGAGACTAGGATGACAGTATTTCTTTATAATTTAATAATGTGAAGGCAAGAGAGAGGAATATAGAAGTACTACTTCATATTCTGTAATATCTGTATATATGTATTTTTCCACATGCTGAATGATAGAAGCAAAAGTAATCATATAGACCCCAGCTTCAATTTGTTAGCAAGAAGGGGAAGCTAAAATGTCTGGCAAAGAAGAGTCTAACTTAAGGAGCACAGAAGGGAAAGGACTAAACCATCAAAATTCATTAGCACTGTCATTGATGTGGAGATGAATTTAGAGATGAAGAGGAGGAGTTAGTTATCACAAAATAGCTCAGGAGAAAAGCAAAGGGAGGAACCCTCCTTTAAATTGCTTTAAACGTGGATTAGCTTCTGCTAGATGGCAAGCTGTCAAGTGCTTATCTACCATCCACTCCACCCTTCTTTACAGGCAAGCTGCTAGAACAAAATAGCCTTTTATTATTATTTTATTTGACATGTTTATTGCAGCAGTGCCTAAGGGCCAGCCAAGAACTGGGCCCTATTGCGCTAGGCATTATCCAAACACAGAGTAGCATAAAGTCCCTGCCCTGAAGCGTTTCGATCTAATGGCTTGTTCACGCTAGCATTTATGTTGCTATAACTTACGTAGCTCAGGGAGCAAAAAAGCCACCCCAAAGCTATGTAATGGTTACATTGACCTAAGCACCAGTGTGGACAGCACTACGCTGGTGGAGAGCTTCTCTCGCCCACATAGCTACCACCTATAGCAGAGGTGGATTTAGTACACGGACAGGAGAGCACTCGCTCTCTACAGCTGCGCCACTGTAGCCGTTCTTGTGTAGACTAGCCCTAAATCTAAGTAGACGAGACTGACACAGGGTGGGGGAAGAGGATGATGATGACAGCAAATGGCATGTTATTTCTACATGGATTTATTTACTTTGGGTGGGTTTAGTTGGGGGGGAAGGAAAGGAGTGAGGGGGGCAGGACAGGGGAGAAGAGGTTAAGAGGGGCAGGGCTGGAATGAAGCTGAAGTGAAGAGACTGAGGAAGGGGGAGCTGGAGGACTGGCTCAAACAGCCATTTGGCACAGGGCAGAGACAGGCCAGCCAAAACTGTAGGAAGTTCCTCACATTTCCAGAAGACCCAAGATTTCTGCTTTGGCTGCTTCTGCCCCTATGAGGGCTGGCTCCTCCCTGCAGCTGAGGTGAGGGAAAGGGGGTGGGGGGCAGCGGAGTGAAGGTGTTGCCTGAGTCCTAATACCCCAAGTATATGTGTGGGTCTCCACTGCACAGTTCTGGATCCTTCCTGGGCCTGAATACCACCTGTCAAGACTTCTGAATTCTACTCTTATTCAAACACTGACCTGTTATTTTGACAGGTCACTCAACATTTCTCTACCTTAGTTTTTTCATCAGTAAATTGGGGCTAACAGTATTGGAAATGGCTTTCGGATCCTCAGATGAAAGCTAGGTATTATTATTATTATTAATAAAAATGTCTCTGATATAAGGCTTTCTTCCTTGATTCTAAGCAACATTAAGCCTCATTGTTATAGTCAAAATCCTAACTTCTAAGAGCGAAATTACAGAATTATTACAGAAGCCAGGGTTACATAAGCAAGGTTTAGCACTTTTAGGTTTTTTTTCTTTAAATAAGAAGGGTAGAGCATTTGTCGTCAGACATTTCAGCTTACAGTGTATTCAATTTTTTTTCACATTTATTTCAGTGGAACTTCTAAAAACTGTTTTTACTTCTTCAGATCTTGTTAAACCTTTCTCTGGATAAGCATTTTAGTAATGACTAGAGCTGGATTGCAAAAATCCAAACAATGAGAAACAATGCAACACATTTTACAGCATTGTACTTTCACCTTGAACTATTATTGCCAATGGAAATGATGATTTCTGGTATTTGCAAATGTCAAGGAATCTCATAGCACATCTTGGAGCATGGCCCTTGTCAGCACTGACCAAAGAGTTTACTGTTTGATCAATTTGACAAGTTAGTTGCCTCAGTTCAAGTCCAGAGCAAGCTTCGTTGTCCACAAAATCACTGCACCAGCTGATATTATTAGCCCTTTTGCCGGCAGTCTCGACAGAGCTGGGGCGGCTCCAGGCCCCAGCACGTGCTTGGGGCGGCAAGCCGTGGGGGGCGCTCTGCCGGCGCTGCGAGGGTGGCAGGTAGGCTGCCCCTTCGGCGGTTTGCCTGCGGAGGGTCCGCTGGTCCCGCAGCTTCGGTGGACCTCCCGCAGGCGTGCCTGCGGACCAGCGGACCCTCCGCAGGCAAACCGCCGAAGGCAGCCTGCCTGCCATGCTTGGGGCGTCAAAATCCCTAGAGCCGCCCCTGCGACAGAGACAAGGAGTCAGGACACAATCCAATGCATACAGAAGTCAACTGGATTTTTTCCACTGAGTTCAGTGTATGCTGAATCGGACTTTACATGGACATAGAGATCGAATGACTCCTCATCTCTTAAAGATGGTGCATCTAGGTGAAGGTTTATGCATATAAAAAAAAGCAACCGAGGAAGTTTGTACAGTGGAAGCTGTGGTATCTGTTTTGTGAACATAGGACATACTTAACACATATCTACTAGAAGTGTATTACAAAGCAGGAGTATCATCACTGTTTATTCAGTTCAATAATAAGAATTTCTTAGAATTTTAATAACCTGAACCCCTTTACAAAGGGCAAAGAGAAAAGAAAAAAAATCGTGTTCTGTACCATGTTGGAGTTGTGCAAGCCAAGCACAGTTATTAACGTTGTCAACCAGAATAAGACTGTAAAACCTTCTGGCCTTTAATGAAAGTTTTGTTGAAACTCATACATTTCCACTGAAAGTTTCAGTTTTAATGAACTGGCTTTCCAACCAAAAAAAAATAAAATAAAAGAGGTTAATTGAGAAATTCCTAACAATCTGTATTCAATAGCACTGATGGAGGGGATTTGGTTTCAGATGTCCTGCAGGTTCATAGTCTGTGAATAGAAATTATTCCCCTTCAAACAAAACACCATGTTTCATCACTATAAAGGTGGGTGCAAAACTGGTTGAAAGACCATATTAAAAGAATAGCTGCCAATAATTTGCTGTCAAGCTGGAGGGAAGTATCTAGTGGGATCCCACAGGGATCAGTCCTGGGTCCAGTACTATTCAATATTTTCATTCATGACTTGGATAAGAAACTGGAGGGGTATGCTTATAAAATTTACAGATGACACCAAACAGGAAGAGGTCACAAGCACTTTGGAGGAAAGGATGAGAATTCAAAAATATCCTGACAAATTGGAGAATTGGTCTGAATTCAACAATATGAAATTCAGTGAAGAAAGTGCAAAGCACAACTTAGGAATGAAAAATCAAATGCAGAGTTACAAAATGGAGAATAACTGGCTAGTCAGCAGTACTTCTGAAAGGGATCTGTTGTTATAGTGGATCACAAACTGAATATGAATCAACAGCATGATGTAGTTGTGAAAAAGGCTAATATTCGGAGGGGTATTAACAGGAATGCCGTAAGTCACAGGGGGTACTTTCCCATTCTATTTGGCACCGGTAAGGCCTCAGCTTGAGTACTGTGTCCAGTTCTGGGTGTCACACTTTAGGAGAGATGTGGACAAACTGGAGAGAGAGTCCAGAGAAAACAAGCAACAAAAATGATAAAAGATTTAGAAAACCTGATTTATGAGGAAAGGTTAAAAAAACTGGGCATCTTCAGTCCTGAGAAAAGACTACTGAGGGGGGACCTGCTCACAGTCCTCATATATGTTAAGGGCTATTAAAAGATGACTGTGATCAACTTTTCTCCATATCCACTCAAGGCAGGACAAGAAAGAATGGGCTTGATCTGAAGCATTGGAGATTTGTGTTAGATATTAGGAAAAACTTTCTAACTATTAAACGGAGATCAGGGATTGTCTAAGTATACTTGTCCAACCCCCTGCACTGAGGTAGGACCTAGATGATCTCTCAAAGTCCTTTCCAGACAACATTTAACTGTTTCTATTATTCTATTTTCAGCAGGGGTGGATTGTTTTATTTTAAAATTGTTTAATGCACACAGAAACCTAACTGTAATTGTGCATATTCTAGTAAAATGTAATTTGAAAATTTAGCTTCTACAGTAATTTTTCACCATTGAATTCATGTACCCCATAGTCATAATTATAATTTGGTTCCTCTTCCATAAGTTTTAAGAATCATATTATGACTTTACTTCTTGAAAATCTCATATATAGTTTAAGAAATTATTGTTTTTCTTTCTGTTGTCATTATTTTTAGATAGGTGAAATAATTATAAAATGGGAGATTATCAAACTATGGTTAGTTTAGCTAATCCTCACTCTGGCATTTCAGAATTTAAATTGCTTAGATCAAAAATCACTGCAAAGATAATGTTAATAGCTTTCTAAGTACTATCAGGCATTGAATAAATTTTCACTTTTAAGTTGTGTATACATTTAAAAATGTATTTTGAACAGTATTCCTCTCCTCATAAAGCATAGTATAATACATAGAAACTATGGCCCCAATACAGAAATTCACTTAAGACTTGCTTAAATCCATCTCTCTTCAGGATGGAATATAAGCATATGCTTAACTTTAAGCACTTAAGCATAAAGTTAAGCATGTGCTTATGTGCCATCCTGAACAGGAATGTTTACCTGAATCAGGCCCTGTAAACTCACCATTTTTTGCTAATTATTTTAAACAGAGACTAACACAAAGAAATAAAAGGTAACTATTTGGTACTGAAGGAGATTAAAAGCCCTCATTGGTGAATCCACACTGAATCCCTTCTATGCATGGAAATATTTGTTCTTTAAAATGACCCACAAGACCTAAAAATAAAACATCAGCATGTGAGAGTGTTCCATATTACAGTTTAAATCAACCATTATACAGGCTCAGCAAGCTTTGGCACACTCCCACCATGCACTAAAATATGTCAACTTGTCCCTGGAGAACAATAATTTGTGGAAGAAAGCAGGCATGCAAAATATGGGTGGCAGGCATCAAATGCAGATATTTTGGCACTGAGGTGTTTTAAAATTGTTTTTCACTTCTGCATCCAGCATTCCCTGAAATCTCAACAGATCAAAGTTTTGCAGACAAGGAAAAAAAGCCCACAAAATTAATAACTATTTAAGTATTCTGTTTCATCATGATAACAAACAGATGGTTTTAATATTCTAGAGGCTAATTTCTGAACAATTAAAAACACAGCAAGACATTAACATCTAATGAAACATTTTAACTACCAGTATATGCATCTGCCATTAATTTCCACACAGTAAGGTCTTGGTTCTCTTCAATCTGTTCTTTATTAAGGAAAGTTTTTCCACTCTGAATTTAGTGAAGTAGAGAATTAACAACTGTTTTCAATCAGCAATCAGCATGATATTTTGCCAGTGTGCATTGAAACCGTCCACACTATCAGACATAAATTTACTACTATGATGGCTTTGATGTGCACATATAGTAGGGATTTAAAAAGGGAACTCATTTTCTAATTACATTTTCTTTTGGACCATATGTATTAACCCCTTGCAGATCTGCTGCCCCTTTTATGTAGCTCTTCAGAAAAATAAAAATACTAATTTATAATATTGTGGTATAGCTATTAGTTTCAGTTTAGCCAAAACCAATTTTTTTTTTTAAAAGCCAACAAAGACATTCTGATGCGAACCATATTGAAACAAAGTTCTTCAAAGGCAACTTGAATCCTATATTTATGAGCTTCTAATTTATGTTCCCTTTTCTCATGTGTGATAAGAACATTGGGTGGTATTAATCAAAGACCTATCCACTCGGAAACTAGTTGATATATACATCTTAAAAAAATCTTCTAACCGCAGAAACCAAGCCATCTAATTCATGCATATCTTAATCAGGTACATAATTTAGAAGTACTGAAAAATCTTCTGCAGATCTTCAACTATTTGAAATACAATGGCAGATTATGATTTAAATGAAGCTTATCCAAGTCACTCGCTATGCCCTAAGGATATTGAAAAGAATGCCATTTTTCAATATTTTCCACCATTGCCTAACTGTTGAGGGGGGGTGAGGAGGGGGGAACAAACCACGTAAATAAAATAAGTGAATAAATACAGACACATTCCCTGATGGATTCCAACAGCAGGCTGATATTTCATTAAATATAAATAAATACGTAGGCACCTGGTTTTCGGATAGGATGAGTACCCAGGAAGTCACATTGATTTCAGTGGGAGCTGACTTGCATTCAGCTTTTTGGAAAAAATCAGGCCACTAGTTCAGATGTCTAAATATGGATTTGGGAACCTAACTTCAGGCAACTTCTCTCTCTCTCTCTCTTTTTTAATCTTGGCCATACTAGTTTTGTGGCTTTGGGAAAGGACATCAATAGAAGGACCCTGTTCTTTGCCTTTTAAGGGTTGTTTCCCTGGGCATAAATGGGTACATTCCAAGGGGGGGGCAAACTAGTCTTGAGGATTTGCTGCATGACCAATAGTCTCTATGTGAAACACATGGTCACAACACGTCAAATCCAATTTCTCTTCCAGCATCTGTCTGCAGTCAGCAAGTTGGCTTTTCCATCTTCAATTGCTTCCCCCTGGGACTTAACCACAAGTCATTAATCTGGATCACAGCACATAGCCACGGATCCTTAAAATTCTCTCCCTTGCCCCCCGTCCTGCCACAAGGAATTTCCTGGCCTGCAGGGTGAATACCATTGAATATCACTAAGAGCCTTAAAAATAATAATAATAAGTGTTACTCACTTCCTGCACGATAGTTCAGAAATTTTAATATGCCAGAAGAAAAGAGAGGAAAATAAGAAGTAGCTAAACTGTAGGCAAACTTTTTTTTTTTAAATTAAAAAGGAAGAAAAGCAATTCAAAGCTGTTGGCAACAACTTTAATGGGAACAAGGACAAATAAAATAGATCAGCCACTAATTTTTTGTTATTTTTCACTTCATATTTTGTGTTTCCTGGACTAACCCCTGATCATAGGCGACCAAAACTGATACTTGATTCTTATTTCGAGAAAAATGTGGAAGGGAGACTTGAGCCCAGATGCTGCTACAAGAGGATTTTGTCTAATACCAACTTCCTCTATCTGATACAATGTGTCAAGAAACTCTATTGTCAAGCAGCTTTTTTTCTTTCATTTGTTAAAACTTGGTCAGACTAACACCAGCAGTAAAGGATTTCAATGAACACAATAACTGACAAATAGACTAACTCCTGTGTGAAAAACACTAAATCCAGTAGCTTCTGTCATTCCATTTCAAGATGAATACCCTGCCCCAAGTATTCAAGGCTCACCCATTTCTGAATGGAGAACACTTTATCCACTTCACTAGTAATACCTTTGCAAAGTTTCCCCATTCATTATTATTTAGTATTGGTACTGCAGTAGAGACCAGAGGCCCAATGAGAATTGAGGCCACAGTCTGCTAGCCATCATACAAAGGCAACGTAAGAGTGCAATGTTCCTTCCCCTTGCAATCTAATATGGATGAACACCGCCTCAAAATTAATCTGTTTCTGGATGAAAGCCTCACCAAGACCTAACTTGCTGCTGGCCATGTTAATAGGGCCATCTCATTGTACTGCTTATAAGCTTCGTACAGGGTTGACTATAATCTTTAGGCTGAATTCAGACCCTGTAACGTATGGTATTTAGTACTAGTATAAGAAATGCTTGCAGTACGTTCCCCTGTAACTACATAAATATGCTCGATAAATTAATATAATGTAGTATACAGAATCCTGTAAAAAGTCAGGGTAAAGCTTGTTCCAAAGCTTGCCTCTGTCTCAATAGTAGGGTTTTGGTTCTTAATTATGGGATTTGCAGAAGAATGTCTTGTACCATATAAGGACCTGATTCTGGGCAGTGCTGAGCATTTGAAATCAGCGTTCTCAGACACAGTCCAAAAACAGTAGTTAAGTATGGAAATACATTAAAGATGATGTGATTACAATGAATTTCAAGTCACGCACATCAGTTTAAACATTAGAGAGGGTGTTTCAAAAGTGCCTAACACAACTGGGCACTCGGCTGCCACTTAAAGTCAAAATCTTTGACCCCTTTGGAAATCTCACCATGTACTACTCATTGCTCATGCAATGTAATAAGATTGGACCAGTTTCTCGGAAGATACCACACTCTTTTTTATGATCCCTTTCCAACTGGCAATAACTGCTATAGACAAATATGCATTAATTAAAAGTAATATACTGGGAGTTAGTCTTGCAACACACATTAATATATCCCAGAGACTGTGCCTTAATTTTAAATGTCAGACACTTTACTTACTGAGGGGAGCACAATATTAAAATCTGACTTTCACACTTTTTATGCTTCAAGTACCTGACTATAATCTTCGAACACTACAAAAATTACACTTTTATGGTTTAATTTTTTCCATGAAATATTTATCATGGAACTACACTGCTATGGAAGTACCAGTGCATCACTATTGCCGTATTTGAATTCCATGAGATTGTAAGCTCTACCGGTGTGACAGCAAGGAGATCCTGCTAGTGTCTGCCTCACACTGCAGGACTCAGCCTTGATGGAAATAAGGATTTAGGGGCATGATTCTGAAGTTTTGGAGTAACCACAACTCCTACTGCAGCATATGCAAATTGTGGATTCTCAGCATCTCACAGGATCATACCCTGGTCTCTTCTGGAGGAGATCAGCTGTACCCAATAAAAATTCATGTAACCTCAACACTACTTATTGGATTAATCCAAAATTAAGTGAGACATGACCTACCATTTTCAAAAGTGACTAATTTTCGAGGCCTGTTTTTCAATGCCCAACTTCTGAGGTGCTGAGCACCAACTCTCTGAATGTAGGCCTCTGAGTCCCCACTTGGAGTATAATTAATGCACTATATAAACAATATTAGCTCTGTAAAAGATACTGCCAGAGCAGAGGAGAAAGAGCTACAAGGGAGTCAAGCAGCATAAAGGAGAAAGGTTTTAAAGAAACCTTGGGAGGTTCAAGTGCCGCCTGAATTAGATCTTTCCTCATCCAAAACTTCAGATGAAGAAGGTATTTCGCTAAATGTAGAACTAAGCGCCAAGCACTATGGGTTTATTTCGGAACAAGTTTTCTGCACATTGCAGCTACAATGACAAAACTTCAACTGAGGATGATACTACCAGCTGGAATTCATTTAGTTTAACTGGCCGATGCTCAAGCGATAGCGAAAAAATACTTCTAGAATCCATTTTGAAAGCTAGCTCAAAGAGGCCCAACAATGCTAGAAGGCAGTTCTTTCCTTGACACACCCCTTTAACTTACTGTTGCATTTACTTACAACTGGGTGCACTGGAAAGAGGAGACGACTACTTTGTGCTACTGTACCAGCTAGGAGATCAGATGAAATGGGATATTATACACGGCTGTTTGGTGTCTGAACACCCATTTCAATAAACAGCCAGAAGAGGAACAATAAAGAAGATGCCCATATCCGTATGACATGTACAAGAATGACACTAAAAACTCGAAGTACAACAGAGAGAGGGAAGAATGAGACATGTAAGAAAACTGTTGATGTGGGTGAAAGGTGGAGTTATTGCATTCTTTTTAAAGCCACTGAAATGCCATGCTGGCAGCCCCTGGTATCCCACAGCAAACCATGGCAACAGCTGCTCAGCTCTATAGTAATAAACTGAAACAATTTAATAGCTTTTATTGTTCTGCTGTGATGTTCGAGCACAACCACTTCCTCCCTCTCCCAGGACTCCTGAGCCCCGCAAGGGCAGCAATGAGAGAAGATCTCATTTACCTAAAAGCGCTTATAAATTTTTAATTTGCTTTAACAAGTAAATTAACAAGTCCCTCATTCAGGCAAGTTTTATGGCCTCTTGCCACTTGGGGAGGGCCATAAAAGTTTTATAGATAATCCTGAGCTACCGAGACTGCTCATAATAAATTGTCTGTTTCCTGTTATTTTATCAAACCACTGGGCTTCTAATGACTTAAAGTCACAGTTTCCTTGTAGCTACGCTTTTTATGAGTCCGTATTTATAAACTGTAAAGAATATCTTAAATTATACTGGGCCCCTGTTAATCATTACAAAGCTATTTTTATTGGCGCCAACCTTTTCCTCACGCCCAGCTAATAAAGGCTACAGCACTATTTTATTTTATTTTTTTTAGATGGCATGCTGATTCCACATATTATTTAAGATGCTGCCTGAGCTAGAGTTTCCATTAGCAAATACTTTAAGTGCCTGCAACTCCCTCTTCGGATTTATAAGGGTACTTGTAAACCTTCTCAGGATGGCAAGCCCTTTCAGCAGACCCGCCAACCTGACGGGCATCCAGGTCTGAGAAGAGATGGTGTGCGTTGCAAAGATATTGAATGGAAAACAGTAGCCATAACAGTCACACACTGTCCACCCACTGGTCCAAAGTGGATGTTACTTACAGAGAAGGGCACCAATCCTGTAAAAATGTGCTTAACTTGACATACGGTGAGTAATCACATTGATGTCAATGGCATTACTCACAGTGAGTAAAGTTTAGCGCATGCATAAATCTTTGCAGCATCAGGGTTTTAAGCACTCTCGTGCCCTTCTGGCCAGAGTTATGGCACCAAAGCAGCAGCTAAAAATCGGGGAAGGAAAAAAATTACCGGAGTCCCATTTTTGCATGCAGTGTAATCAGGAAATAAAAATGAGAATAAAGAGGAGATGAGCCAGAGATGTGAAGTTTGACTCTGGATCCAGATCCAAACTTCCTCTGATGTTTAAACCAGTTTGCGATGGAGTCCCAATACAAAGGGGCTCTGAGATCGTAAATTTGTGAAAATACAGATTAGATTCACATTCTAAATACGTTCCAGTTTTGAAAACTTATAACTCCACAAACCGTTTAGCAGAAGATCATTTAAAATTAAATAGCGGGCTCCTTGATATCTTTCCGTTAAGCACCGGCTGACCCGCAGACCACTTGAAAGTTAAAATTCCACCAATCCGGTAAGGAGAGAATGTTATAGGAACAAAACATGGGTAGGTAGAATTCCCACTGCTGAGTGGGAAACCCGATGCACGATAGTGGAATTTTAAGGACCCAGGATTTTATATTAAAAAGACAGGTATTGAAACATTTTAACTAGGACTATGTAGACAGTCCTGGCATAGGCCTATTATCTGAAGTTCTGAGTGTGCTCACAGTTCTGGTTCTATTTGTACTGACTCTTGGGGAAGAAAGACCCATGGTTTTATATCTCACAATGTAGCCCAAGATTCTGTGTGTAATAATAAGAATATTGTGGTTATGATATGCCTCAAAAATCACTGCACTGGGTAAGCCTCTTGGTACAGGCACCACTATAAGGCAAATGACAACTTGGTCAACAATATTTAGCCTAATGAAATAAAAAGACAATAAATGCAAGTACAAAGGAAAGTAAATACAGGACAACAGACTATAAATGTGCCTTTAGCATCACTCAAAAATATAATTTTATGTGGTTTCTATGGACCAGGAAAGGGAGAGTTACTTCACACTAAAAAAAGCCATACATCAAATTTAGGGCCTATTCCCAGAACTACAGAAATTGAGAGGGAAGAGGAACATCTTTGAAGCGTCACTATGCACAGAGTTATTTCCATACATTAAGACTAGGGTTTCAAAGGAACCGAAGGAAGCTGGTCACCTGGGCATCTAACTCCATCAAACTCTTTTGACAATCCTCATCTTTGACTGAACTGTGTAGGCTAAAAGTCAGTTTAATATAACAACAAAGACAGACAGACAGAAAGCCTGATTCCTCTAAGGCAGAGGTTGGCAAACCATGGCCCGTGGGCCACATCCGGCCTGCGGGACCTCCTGTCTGGCCCCTGGCGTTCCTGGCCCAGGAGGCTAGCCCCCGGCCCCTCACCTGCTGTCCCCTGCAGCCTCAGCATGCCGCGCCGCCGGCGCAATGCTCTGGGCAGCGGGCTGCAAGCTCCTGGGGCAGCGCAGCTGCAGAGCCCGGCCTGACCCGTTGCTCTGTGCTGCGCAGCGTGGCTGTAGCGCCACCAGCCACCGGTGCTCCAGGCAGCGCGGTAAGGGGGCTGGTAGCAGGGTGGGGTTGGATAGAGGGCACTGGAGTCTGGGGAGTGGGGCAGTCAGAGGGTGGGGAACAGGGAAGTTGAATGGGGGCAGAGGTCCGCGGGGAGTAGTCAGGAAGGAGAGGAGGGATTAGATGGGCCAGTGGGGGGAAGTCAGGGGCAGGGGTCCCAGGGGGACAGTCAGGAATGAGAGGGGGGGGTTGGATGCAGCAGTGGGGACAGTCAGGGGTGGGGGCTCTGGGGGTGGTCAGGGGACAGGGAGCGGGGGGGGGGGGTTGTAGATGGGGCAGGGGTCCCGGCAGGGAACAGGGTAGGTTGGATGGGAGAGGAGTCCTGGGGCGGTGGGAGATCAGGGGGCAAGAAGCGAGGGTAACGGATAGAGGGTGGGGGCCAGGCCACGCCCCCCTCCCCTAACCGGCCCTCCATACAATTTCCATAACCCGATGCAGTCCTCAGGCCCCTGCTCTAAGACATACACTCCACAAATTTCAAGTATTAATCACCCTTTTCTTGCTCAGAAATAGAAAAAAAGCCTTGATGTGGCAAAGAGAAACACATATATAGAAATGTGTGAAATTAAACCCAGAGAAGTTGAGTGGCATTTACATGCTTAAAATGTCAAACAGTCCCTCAGCCTGGATTCTTGTTGTGTGTGCAAAAGGTAAGAACTTAAAAGAGAAATCATACATATGAAACACTTGAGCCTGAGCAACAAAACTAAACTAAACTAAAATAAATAATAATAATTAAATTGCACCTGAGCGGTGAAGGAGAATGAGAAATCTCTGAACTGGATAAATACAACTGTTTAGGCATCAGTGTTTCAACTAAATGTATAGCAGCTGAGCACTGTAGTGATCCGGTGCATCCATCTGTAGCATTCAGGAAATGAGGAAAATCAGGCAGGTGTAAGCATGCCCAACAACATGACACTTTGTTATATTGGCAGGACCATAGAAGATTACTATGCAGGAGGCACTGAGTTTGTGGGGAAAAGGTTATGATGCAGACAGATGACAGTTTCTGACATAGATCTATATAAAATGAAAATGGATTTTAAAAGTTGCTGCCCACCTCCCAGAACTTCAACTAAAGATATATTAAAGGCTCTGGCCTTTCTTAAACAATTATTTCAGTATTCAAAAACCCCTTCCTGGACATCAATGGAAGCAAAAGTGACAAAATACCAGTAGAAAGGCAATACTTCTAACCCAACTAGAAACAGGAACTTCCAGAAATCTCCTGAGAAAGAAGGAAAGAAGGTTGAGAGAAACTTCCAGCCTCATGTGGGAGGCAACAGAGTATCCAAACATTTGAAAGCTTGTCTCAAATGAACTGCCACACCTTTTGGGGTTTCCCCACCACTAGCACCTACTGTTCTTTTTATTTTTATAGACACATGCAGATTGTTTTTTCTAACCAAATTCTTACAAAAACTGACTCCCACCTTCATTATGAGACACACAGCTTGCCAGAGACATTGCCACTGAAGTAAGTGATCTCATCTTCTTGTACACCTAAGTCTTTTTAGAACTCCTAAGCTTCAGTTCACATTTCAGGTTAATCTTTTCCTTTCCGAAAGAACAGAACTTTCTCTTTCCTGATCTCCCTGAGGGCTCAGTAGTTGCAACATCAAACAGAAAACACAAACCATTGTGCCCCCTCCAAAAGCCTATTATACTGTCAACTCTCTTCCTAACTGCAACCAGGGGAAAGAGCTTATGCACTGACTCCAGAGCTCTTTTACTGCTGGAAAGGGTCCATGATTTCTCCAAGCTACTGCTGCATTTCATTTCTCTAAAGAACTCATAATAAGATGGGCTAAGTTCCAAGAAAGAAAAAAGAAGCCCGAACAACCAACTGAACTAACTGTACATTTCCCCCCATTACTTTCTGCTGCTGGCAATAGCTGAGACTGCGGGACTGTCATGCAATTCTACCAGTGGTCCTTTTCCATACTACTTAATAAATCAGATAATAGAACACAGATTCATATAAATTAGGTTGGGAAGGGGGATATGCTTGCTGTTGCTGCTTAAGATGGGTCTTACTGCACGTTATACCCTTGAGGCATTAAACAAAGTGGGAGACTTGGAAGAAAATCCCGGTTTAGAAAAGGGTACATGCTGTCCCATTCAAATGGAAACCTCTTGTGTGCTTCTTAATTTAGGAAAGAGAGAGATGGGTTGTAATAGATTTAATGTGTATAACGTGTCAAGAGAACCACGGTCACTTTATGAACCAGCAACTCGGTCTAGGGGCACTGTAAGGCTTATTTTATTTGTGTGCGCCAAGCATGTTGAAATCCTTGGATGGGAAGTCCTATCAAAGTGTAAGGTGTTGTTATTACTCCAATTCAAGTAAACGGGAGTTACATTTTCCTTTCAACCTACTTATGTATTTCAAAAACAAGGGCATCTGTGCAGCTTTGCAGCATTTGAAAAAATGTTTTTATGTTGACAGGTTTTATAAGTTATCTGCATATTTTCCTCCCATTTGTTAGAAGAGTTCATATCCTTTTCGGCAGCATGTCCACTGGCCCCAGGCCTGGAACAACAAAAGTAGGGTCTCCTCATTGCTGAGCAAGTCACTAGGGGCATGTCACCTGGCAAGACGTGCATTTCGTTTCTCCTAGGCTTGTCTGGAATTCCAGTCTCTTAATGCAGACCTGCAAACACACTGGCTTTTTTCTACACAGAGGCCTTCACTCTTGCAACCCCATTAGCAAAAAGGAGAGCGGTCAGACCACTGCATGATCCACCCAATAATTCAGATATACTGCTTTGTAGCTTCAGTGCAAAGCTTCCTAGACCCCGCGGTACTAAATATTACTTCCAACCAGGCAGCCAGTACCACCCACAATCCTTACTCCTAATTTTTGAGTTAATGACTCATGATAAGTCATGGTTAATAGTGGCTCCAGGTCTAAAGCACGACATTTACAGCTCAAGTTCTATAAAGTTAGTAGGTTGTGTCAAGCTGCAGCAACCAAACGACTATAAACATAGCCCTGCACAGCAAGACCGTGGCTAGAGATTGGTTACAGCTATAAGTAATTGATCTGTCTGAAGATATGGGCTACAAATCATAGAATTAATGTTCAAATTCCAGCTGTGTTGCTTTGTTTTTCCCCCCCTCTCCAGCTCTTTGACAACAAAGACATGCCTCCTCCCCCGGAGACCAGAAAAGTTATTAAAATCTTCATACGGTTTTTGCAGCAGAGACCCTTAAAAGCATCACAGGAAAAAAATGCAGGATTCATAAAGAAACCATCTTATAATTTCCGTTCGATCTGGTATTCATTTCAAAGTGACTACCAGCCCTGCTATCCTTAGCCAACTCTCCTCCCACACACACATGAGATGGTAGTGTTGGTGGGGAGGGGGAGAGAGAGAGAGAGAGAATATTAATGTGTGTGTAAATGAGAAAGAAAATTGTGGAAAACTGAAGGAAAAAAATAAAAATGGAAAACATCCAAAACTGCAGCTGTGCCGGCCCATTAAAAAGCTGAAACTCATTCTACTGTTCGACCTCATGCTTATCACCACATAACTATTCATCAAAGAAATTTCAGTGCAATTAATTAAATTATTCCCATGTCTGTGCCACAGAGTCGTTATTCCAATATCAGATTTCACTCACACTCTCGTAAGCTCAAGTCTGCATGCCAAGTGACATCTCCAGGGTTGTCCGGTCTCAATAAAGCTATGCTCCTCACCACTCACACAGGCTATCATTTCTCTTTTTTATTGCCATTTATTTTCCACTAGGATTTCACTGCCAGTATATTGGCAGGACTTCCAGTATATGGATGTAATGAAATCTACCACAGACACTTAACATCAGGTCAGGCTTGAGCTCCGCTCAAGCAAGGCTGTAATAGGATAAACAAATGCTTCCAGGAGGAAGATTTTATCAGCTCAAAAATAGAACATGGTATCCTTTGGTACCAAGTCTAGAACTGGTTGGGAGTCATTTGAAAATCCTCGTGACAATTAAGTTTATGGCTGAAATGTGATTAACATGGTAAATCTGAGCTATGGCACAGATTCCTCTTAATCCACCAGGAACAACGCCTTTAAAAAAAACCAGCAGCCATTAGCATCCATACCCTCAACACACCAGCCATATCTGGGTGAACTAGCTTCTACTTGTGGAATCTGAGCTGATTTACCAACAGCAAAATGAAAATGGCCGGATGTGAAATAAACCTCAGTTTTCTGCAACCCGTGCAAGGTCTGTTTGCTGAAGGAGCCATCAGTTGTGCACAGTTCTGGAAAAACATTTGTGACAAAGACGAGGAAGACGACGACGATGAGGAAGAAGGCAAAGACTAAGATGAAGCGTAGTCTAACAGACACTTCTTACACTAAGTAGAACTATCATTAGAACTAGCAAAAAAGGGCACTCGAAAGACTATAAGCCAAAATCAAAGTCCCAGTGAAGCCAATGGGAATTTTGCCATTCATTTCATCTGGATCAGGATTTGGCCCCATGTGCACATGGCTACATGACAAACTAGAGTGGTCCAGTTCATTAATTGAGTCTTCATTTCTGTGTGTATGTTTCATTACTACAGGACTGTTCTTTGTAAAAAATAAATAAATGCTTCTTGTCTGATATTAAATTACATTCCTTTTCAAGCTGTGAACTTTAGTAAACTTAGTCCTGGTCTAGTTCCAGGAGACTAAATGAAAAATTCAACATGAACAGCACGCATCAAAACAATTAGCAACACATTTTAAATGTTCTGACCAACAGCGCATATAAACACCTATTAGATATTAAATTTGAAAAAGATTACTATTAAAAATGTAATAGGTAGCACAATAAGCTTGCATAACATTTCATAAACAGGTAGTAAGACATATTTCATCTCTAGCTTCAGTTTTCAAACATATTTAATTCACCCCCAAAAGCCTACTGCAACATTTTCTCACATCTTAAGCTCTGTCTTAAGCTTCCTGTATTTATAATCACCCCACTTGTATTCTGAGAACTGACCGTATTTTATCCTCGGTGTAACAAATACAGATCATCAGTGAGGGATTGAACCTGGAGCCTTCAGCACCAAAGCACAAGCCTTTACTATTTGAATTAAAGGAATAACTCCATTACAGGATAGCAGTAGCAGGGCCTTATCCTCTATGTGGACTGAGGTTCAGTCCTTGGCCTCATAGCTTGGCTGGAAATTCCAACCGTGTTTCTGCTGAAATGGGCATCTTAAGTGTATTAATTCCCGTGGTTCCATGATGAATGTGATCCAGGAACAACCATGCTTTCAAAAAGGAATCAGGAAAGGGCGGATGAGCCTGAGTTCTTGTTAGCAAGTGGTCTGGGAGAGCTCTAAGAGCAGTGATTTAGGAGGTCAAGGGGAAAGAAACTCTTTGAGCAAGGGCAGGCACACATCCAGCAGCAGGACACAGGATTAGTTACTCCCCAAATTGGGGGGTGTCTTTGTTTACTCTTTTCATGCTTATGCCAACAATGTGATTTCTTCTTAGTAACATCAAGGAAGAGACCTTGCTGACTTTGAGTCACTCCACCACCTAACAGTAAGTTTCTGTATCTTCTTCATTAGCAGTTGTCTTTTTTTCCTTTGTTTTTCCTTTTTGTATGAAGCAGTGTCTATGGAGAAATGACTGATGTAGCAGAACTACTTGTAGCAATGTATTTTCCTTCACCTTCGATGATAGACTGTGCACTGTATCACGAAAAGCAACACTGAGGCAGCCCGAGCAAAAAAACAACAAAACAAAACAAAAACAGTGGAGAAATCATTCTTCCATGTAATCCTGTTCGTTTTGTCAAAATCCATAACATATTCAGTTGACAAACAATTCCGCCAAATAGCTCTCCTACAAGATACTCATGTCAACAAAATTAATGTGACATTTACAACTATTTTGAGGATAAAATGAAGTTGCTTAAAATTATTCCATAGATGCAGCATGAGAGGGAATTATTCAGTTGAGAAAATCTAATTAGGTGTAAATTATTTCAGGTTATATGAATTATAAAACCTTTCACAGATAAGCATCTAAACTCAAACCTGGGACTTAATGTGTGTTATAGTGAATAAATATGCTGGGTACCTGGTTTTTCAGTTAGGTTTCAATCTGGGACAAAGTTGACAGGGTAATTAATTTTCCCCATCCCCCCACCTCCAGGTCCATGTACTCTTAACACACACAGCTCATTTATAATATATTTTTCCTCTAACGTTAAAAGCTCTTTTTCTTCATAGATGAAGAAGAAAAAAAGGATCACTCATCAGATGCATGAAGTAGCCTTTCACACTAGCTCTTAAGATAGATACACCTGACACCTCTGCATCACAGATAACAAGAGCTATGCCCTATGATAACACAATCAGCATTGAGTTGTATGGCTGGTAAGCACAAGAAGTGGTGTTTTAACACAGTAGTACAGGTCTAACAGTGCAATCCTGCAAGCTGCTGAACTGATCCAGGAAAGTAATTAAGCACATACCTAACTAAGTTCATGAATAGTTCAATGATTTTTTTTTAAGCATGTGCTTAAGGGTTTTGCAGGATTTGGGGGCAGAATGCTCAGCAGCTTACCTGATTAATACAGAATCTATTTATGGTTTTAGCAGAATGGTTTCCTAATTAGATGTAAGTGGTTCATCACTAAACCAAACCTTAGAAAAATAGCCAGTTTCCAGGTGTCTTGATACCTGAATACTGGTGTTCATGGAGTTTGGGAGACAGGTTAGATAACAGATGCTGTCAGGAGCAGGGGCGGCTCTAGGCACCAGCAAAACAAGCTGGTGCCTAGGGCGGCCAAATCTAGGGGGCGCTCGTCCCGCGGCTCGGCTGGAACTCCCGCAGGCATGACTGCGGCAGCTCAAGCGGAGTCGCCGCGTCCGCGAACCGATCCGCAGCCGCGGGGGGTACAGCCGAGCCACGCGGGACCAGCGGACCCTCCACAGTCATGCCCGCGGGAGGTCCGCTGCTCCCGCGGCTCCGGGGCGCCTCCCGCGCATGACTGCTAGGGGCGGCCAAAACGCTAGAGCCGCCCCTGGTCAGGAGTGGAATGGGGCATCATGCTTTTGCTAGGGAGGAAAAGGGAATGAGATGCTTTTAGGGAGGGAAATGGAGGCCTTATGAGCTGAACATTAGCACATCTTCATTCTCTCATTGCTACTAACAGTAAGTTTATCGCCCACAGTGGTTTAAGGGTTAGGACCCTGTGTAAAATTTAGCAGAATCAATTCACATTAGGTTCAACAATATATACTAGGCTTTGGTGTGAGCCATACGTTTATTCTTCTTTGCTTGCTCATACCAAAGCCCAGTATATGCTGTTGAATCTCATGTGAGCTCAAACTGCAAAATTGTGTACAACTCTTGCTAACCTATAGAACAACAATTCTCAGGGGAGAGTATGTGTGCTGTGGGAATTGCAGATTAACTATCACATCCTGAATGTCCTCGGTCTGTAAAGCAAAGCACCAAAGAGGGTAATTTAAAATGCAATACTACAGTTATCAATCTGTCATAGAGATGAGTCCCGCGTCAGAATGCCAGATCCCACCTCTTTCCCTCTGACTCCGGGAAAGTCTAGATCTGGTTCCAGCCTATTGGATTTGGGCCCATCTCACAGACTCTCACATTTTTAAGGACAGAAGGGATCAGTCTGATAACCCAGCCTGACCCCCTGTATAAAACAGGTCGAAGACGCATTGAATTAAATCCACATTCTACTAAATACACACTGAACCTTAACTAAAAACAATGTTCAAAGCAGCCTGATTATTTCCCTCCCCTCCTCGAGTTCTGTGAAGAATGAGTTCACTCGTGTGTTATTGATCTCACTCCATGGAGCCAGTTATCCTGTTATTTACAAAAAAGGAAAACAAGTAATGCTATTTTTGTTTTGTTTTCAATAGACGATATTAACATAGTGAACAAAAAAAATCTCACGCTGGAGGTTTCCTTAACCACCTAAAAATTAACCTAGCACAGATCCATGCACTTAAAGCTTTTCGAACGTCCTCAGAACCCAGCATTACCTGTGTAACTGCTGTGAAGTGAGAGGAGAGCACTCTGGGCATTGACACACCAAGCATTCTTCAGAGTCTCCTTAAAAAGTGCTACACAATACCCATTGTCATGGTGGGTTTTTTCATTTTATTTTATTCACCAGATCCCTCTGCTTTGTCAGAAAAACCCAGTCAGTCAGTCTTGGTTCTCCAAGGCCTTGCACTGCATGCAGTCAATGTAGCCTTGCAGAATGGACTTGTGGAAGGAGACAGGGAGAGAGATTTCTGTGTGTACAACTCAGAGCATTTCTCTCTTGCTTTTCTCCCCCTTTTATTTTTAATAAACTTGGTTCTAGTCCTGATCTCAGATGACAAGGGAGATAAAGGGAAGGGAAGATAGAAACATGGTGTGGTAGGTTTATCTCTTTAATAAGAATAAGTGGCAGTGAAAAAGATCCGAGGATAAACACAGATCTGCTGTGGTTCAGTAACCTTTGTTCGGCTGTGATTGATAACTATTTTTAAATGGCTGCAGCTGTCAGGCTCAGCTCTGGACTGGTATTTGTCTGAATCTCTTCTCCCCGTCCTGCCCCCCACTCCGATTAAGAATAATCTGTGACAATATGGGACATTTACAGGACTAAAAGGCCAGCCTTTTAGATATCTCAAATCAATGAAGCTGGAGCGAAGCCTTCTATGGAACAAGTAAAGGTCTCCATCATAAAATTCACCACCTCTGACCTTAACCTGCAAAACAGCAATGCTGATGAGGACCAAAAATAAAAATAAATTAAAATTGAAACCCAGAATAGAGCAGGAAAGGGCATTCGTAACTGTAAAATTATTCCCTCACTTTTGTCAATGCTCACTCCCAATTCTGTAAGAGTTAAAGGCCGTCAAATAATAGGCACTGTAGAGTTTTCCTCTGGGTTGCAGCCAAGGCCACTAACCCTGCTATTAGAGGCCTGACAAGCTTTGTCAATGCAATCTGCTGAATGCCGTGAGTGACAAGCGATCAATATTCTCCACTCTCATGGGTCATCACAGGTGACAGAGGCCTAAGTAATAAAACAGCCCTGGCTGCCTCCTCTAACTTAAATGCTTCCCTAGCCACAATATTTCTTTTTTGTCTAAGCGCCTCTAGCTAAATTTCTCATAGATCGAACCATCTGATGGGGGATAGAGGTTCTGAAGAATTGCAATGTGTCTGAATTGATGCTAGCCAGTGAAAGCTCAGTAGACTGGAGAAATAGGTTCAAATAAATCGAAAATGACTAGCTACAGAGTTGTAATCTGCCAGCATCAGACCCTGTAGCAACAAGCCAATATGAAAAAAGCATGCTGACAATGGACCACCACCAAGCCACCTGCCGACTGAGAATCAGCTTCCCATTTTTATATTGTTTTGAAGACAGAATGTCACAAAGAGAGAGCCTCTTTGTAAACGGTTCTGAGCATTACCAGGAGCAACTATATAAAACTGCATTACAACATTACTAGAAATGTAAAATAGGCTTTCTATATCATTATACATTTGAGGAAAATATTAATGAGCTTGAGGTTTTCAGGGATTCTTGGAGCAGGCTGTCATGAGTGTTGCCAGAAGGCCCTTCACTCTGCAATTCGAGCAGGAAGAAAGAAAGAGTTTAGATTGGGAATTGCAAAAGCACCTTGACCTATGGTGTTAGGAATCCAATTCCCACAGAAAGTTAAAAGGAAACTGGCAGGTAACTCATGTAAGTATTTTTTAAAATTCCACCCTGATTCTTAATGGTAATACCAGAAATAAGCCCAAGCTATCAAAGCATGGTCTGGGATCAGAGACTTTTTCTGGAGTTTTTGTTTGTTTGGATCTAGGTTTTCGGTTTAGGACCATCTCTTTGACCAAAGGGCATTGTAAACATTCAGCTTCACTATATTCTTGTGAGGCAGGCAAGTATTACAGACCATTTTTATATGAGTAAACTAAGGCACATCTCAAAGTCAGTGGCAAAACTGAAAACAGAATCCAACTGATACCCAATACCCCACTCTAAACAATAACTACCAAATAGGTCAAATAGCTGAGCTTCTTGTAGGGAAAGATTGTTAGCTACACATTTCTGTTTAAACATGTGGTAAACTGATGACGTATGTCCACTTTGGAGATAATTGATGTGGTGTTTACTCACTGCTCTCAAGAACTTAAGTCAAGTTGGAAAGAGACTAGTGCACTGAAAACACTTAGGATGTGTATTCTTGGCTGTCTTGACCCGCTCTCATTTAAAAATGAATGGTACTTGAACTACTATTTATTCTGCATTTTTACTCCTAGAATAATTAGAAAATGATCCACAAACAAAAAGCAGAATCCAACACAGTTATTATAGCAGGATGGTCCCCGGTGGTACTTGGAGGTGCTGAGAAGCTGAATTAGCAGCTTTAATATTTCTACAAAAGGGCTTGAAAGTAAAGTCTGAAATGTGTTAAAGAAAAAATACACTGCAGTTCATGTGACTGGGCTGGAACCCTTTAGAGGCTGTCAAACAAAGCACAAGGTATCCAAGGCCTTTTAATGATATAAGTAGAGAGAGCAAGTCTGAAGCAATATGTGACCAAACAGATTGCAATTGACATTATGTAAAGAAAAGAAGCAATGAAGTGATGTTTTATCAGGGAAGCTTGTCCTGTCTACTGAGCTGAAGTTAGTTGCCATTAATGAAAAGGTTCATGTGGTTGCAGGATTTGGTTCACCCACAAACTTAACTAGTTAAACCAGATGGACAAACAATGGAGAATAGCATATGGGAAGGATGTATTTCAGACCACAATAACCTTTCCAGTAAATCATTATGCAGGGCTGGCCTTCTAAGTGATTAGATAAAAGGCAACTGTCCTGTTTGGCCAATCCCAGTGATCTCATAGCCAGGCTATGGGATATGGGCAGCATTAAGATGCAAAGCAACAGACTAAGCAAAGAACCAGCCTGGAGTAAAAAAACACCATTTCAGTCCATGAATAACACAAATGATGGATGAGTGATTCAGGAAGATGACTGAACTACAGAGGATTAGGTTAAAAAAACAACTGACAAGCATCAGTGCCTGGCCAAGAATTGGATCAAGTGAAGGGGATATTGACAGCAGATTAGAGAATTGAGAACACTGACATTTGGGTAAATATTAATAAAAAGAAAAAGAGGTAAAAATAGGGGTGACATCATGGCAGGGTCTACTATAGATCATCAAATCAAGAAGAGAAGGTGGATGAGGTATTTTTATAACAAGTCATGGAAATATCCAAAACACAAGACTTGGAAGTAATGGGGGGACTTAAACTATCCAGGCATTTATTGAAAAAGTAATATGGCAAAACACAAAATTTCCAGAAAGCTCTTGGAATGTATTGGGGACAACATTTCTGTTTCACAAAGTGGAGGAAGTAACCAGGTGGACAGCCATTTTAGACTTGACTCTGACTAACACAGAGAAATTGGTTGCAAATCAAGGTCACAGTTCATGAAATAAGAGATCTCATGATTCGAAGGAAAGGAATGAATGAGAGCAGCACAGTAAAGGACAACGGACTTCAAAAAGGCAGGGAACTGGTAGGTAAGGTCCCATGGGAAGAAATTCGGAGGGAAAAAGGTGCTTAAGAGAGCTAGCTGTTTCTCAAGGAGACAATTTAAAAGCACAACTGCAAACAATCCCAATGTGAAGGAAAGATAGGAAGAAAAGGAAGAGGCCAATATGGCTCCTTCTGGAGCTCTTGAAATTACCTGAAAATCATAAAGAAATCCTATAAAAAGTGGAAACGTGGATGAATTGCTAAGGAGGGGTACAAAAGAACAGCACAAGCATGTAGGTACAAAATCAGAAAGGCTAGGGCATAAAATGAGATGCACACGGCAAAAGACATAAAAGGCAAAAAAAAGAGGTTTTCTATATATATAGAAGAAGCAAGAGAAAGATGGAGAAAAGCGTAGGCTCTCTACTTAGCAGGGAATGAAAGCTAATAACTAATTACATAAGACTGAGGTGTTCAATAATTATTGTGCTTCAATCAAAAAGATTAATGGTGACCAGTTTTCAACACAATTAATATTAACAACAAGGGAGAAGGAATGCAAGCCGAAATAGGGCAATAACTAGTTAAAGAATAAGTTAGAGGTATTCAAGTCAGCAGGTCCAATGAAATTCATTGTAGGTTACTCAAGGAAGGAGCTGAAGCAATCTCAGAACAATTAGTGATTATCTTCGACAACTCACGCAAGACAAGTGATGTTCCAGAGGGCTGGAGAAGGGCAAACACAGTACCTATCTTTAAAAAAAATGGGAACAAGAGGTCCAGGAAATTATAGACCAGTTTACCTCACTTCAATATTTGGAAAGATACTGGAACAAATGATTAAATAATCACAGTTTGTAAGCATCTACAGGGTGGTAGGATTACAAGACTTGTCAGGAACAAATCATACCAAACAAACTTAATTTCCTCCTTTGACAGGGTTACTGGCCTTGTGGATGGGGAAGCAGTAGACATGATAAATCATAATTTTAAAGATTTTGACAGAGTTCCACATTATATTCTCATCAGCAAACTAGGGAAATGAGGTCTAGATGAAATGACTAAGATAAGTGTAAAACTGAGCGAACAACTGTACTCAAAAAATAGTTCTGAGTGGTTTACTGTCAAACTGGGGAGGAAGTATCCTGAGTTAAGTACTAGTTAATATTTTCATTCATGACTTGAGTAATGGAGTGGAGAGAACCTTTATAAAATTTGCAGATGACTCCAAGCAGGGAGGGTTTGCAATCACTTTGGAGGACAGGATTAGAATTCAAAATGACCTTGACAAATTAGACATTGGATCTGAATTCAACAAGATGAAATTCAATAAAGGAAAGTGCAAAGTAGTTCACTCAAACGAAAAATCAAATGCACAAACTAGAAAATGGTGAATAACTGGCTAGGTGATAATACTGTTGAAAATGATCTCAGGGTCATAGTGGATCACCAACTGAATGTGACTTAATGTGATACAGTTGTGAAAAAGGCTAATATCATTCTGAGGTGCATTAGCAGGAGTGTCGTATGTAAGACACGGGAAGTAAGTATCCTGCTCTACATAGCACTTATGAAGCATCAGCTGGAGTATTGTGTCCATTTCTGGGCACTGCATTTTAGGAAAGCTGTGGAAAAAATGGAAAGAGTCCAGAGAAGATCACAATAAAAATGATACAAAGATTTTAAAACAAAGAAGCGGGGCTGGACTTGATGACTTCTCAAGGTCCCTTCTAGTGCTATATTTCTATGATTGTAGGATTTTTACTGTATGCCTTAATCCTACTGTATTGTTAATACCCAAATACCTCACTTTAATTGTACAGAATGTACAGTATTTGTGTTGTCCTAACATGTTATATTTATTCTCTGTTGGGTAGCTTGTTGGGAATAGATTATGGCAACGTGTCAAGAAAGTGATGTTATACATACAGAAGGGGAGATGCGAAGCATATGGAAATGTAGATTTAAAAAAAATCTCCTCCCTTTTCACAAAATCTCTTGTCCCATTCTCCAACCCTAGTTAGCAAATTTAGTGACATCATGAACATGTACAACGATCTAGTGTCATGCCCCAAGAGAACAATATGACTTCATAAGCCCCTGGTTGGTTGACTGATTGCCTTTGATCATGACCTATTTCCAGCGACTACTAATGATCTGAAATTTACATCAACTTTCCTCTTCTCTAACACAGCCAGATATCAAAACTTTTCTTCTCTCTTTGGCCTCTGAGGAAGGCTCTCTCACTGTACCAAGACATGACTTCAGCTTCATTTAAAAATAGAAAATGAAAGCAGTGTTGGCTACAGTGATACCATCACACACAACTCTTAACCTAATTTATTACTGATGAAGTCATTAGTACACTCTGAAGATGCATTCTACACTTTTTTAATGAAAAAGTAACTAGGAGGGGCTTCTAACTTGCTTTAGAAAGTTGGGTCCTAAGTGTCATCTTTCCTTAGATTTATTTAAGAGTGAGGGAGGTATTTTAAAACATAGCATGACCCTAATATCCCAGTGCAAGAGGGTGGGGGCCTCACTGGTATCTGGTAGTGAGTTTCAGCAGGCCTGACCAGTACAGTTTACCCCAATTCACTCATGTCATATCCTGTGTCTAAAAGGTTTCAGAGTAGCAGCCGTGTTAGTCTGTATCCGCAAAAAGAACAGGAGTACTTGTGGCACCTTAGAGACTAACAAATTTATTTGAGCATAAGCTTTCGTGGGCTACAGCCCACTTCTTCAGATGCAACTAAAAGGTGTCATGTAAGATATCAATAGAATACTAATATCATACTGATCATGAATTTTATTGTGTGTTGTATTCAAAATGACAAACCTATTGGGAGTTATACTCTTAAAGTTACCCTTTACTAGACAAAGGAATGTGGTTAGTCTTGGAGGTATTTCCAAGGTACTTTAAGAGACAATGAGAATGCCATTTACATAAAAGTTACGCAGAACCATCAAGCCAACAATGGAAGAAGATAACCACTCAGCAGCAAGGCAAGGGGAAGAGATCAATTTCTATTATAGCAAACACCATTAGGGAAAAAAACAGCATGAAATTTCCTTCACCAGGAGACTTCACAAAGCCTTCCTCATAGCTTGCATTAACTTAATTTTGAAGAAAGGGAGGAGCAAAGAAAACTAGACAAACCAAAACCGTAAAAATAGAGAGTAAAAAAAAAGGCATATGCACAAAAAGGAAAAAAAACCTCAAAACAAAATGAGAACCAAGCCATGGGGATGCGGCAGGGAGGAGGAGGGTGGAGAGAGTGGACTGAAAAATGGAATGTTTGGCAATATCATCAGAGTATGACTGAACCAGAAATTGGCTAGGAGAAAATGAGCTAATTTAAAAGACAAAAATAACTGGACAAATTGCTTACAAGAGAAATCTCCATTTTCTCAGATGCAATCAATGTATCACCAATTTAAATCCATTATTATTATGCCATTCAGCTGCAAGTCTAGGGTTTTTCAAAGAGTTCCATGAAGAACGTGTATTGACCATCTGGAGATGATGTTCAGCTGCTTGTATTAATTATTATGTTAAAAGGCCTAAAATATTTAGGACAAACATACATGACACCTGACTCCTTTGAGCATTTTTGACAGATATGTTGTCTTATCATTGTGGTACCAACTAGCACTGCTACAGTTAATGATCTGTCAGTGTTTCCATTACAGCCCCTGCTTCAAAGGGTTTTATTCTTCAGATGTAAAAATGCAATTCAAGCAGAGATTTAACTTGCAAGATCTTAGCCCAGAAGCAACATTTTTCTTGCTTTTGTGGATTTATAGCAAACCCTTAATACTATTTTAATCTATCAGTTTTCAGTTTAATTTCCGTCTTTTAATGATACCCCTTCATGGGAGAGGAGGGGGACCAAAACAAGGGAGACAACATAAAACTCTCAAATGTAGGTGCTTGCACACAATAATAGATGCAGTCAGAAGGGAGTTCAGTCTCAAGGCTAATGCTCCTTTGTTAGCACACGGAAATGTGACTATTATTGGAAGTCTCTCCAGACTGCAGAGCAGCTTATATACAACTTGTTGGTACAACAGTAGGTATTATAGCACAAGAGCAGTTAAATGTGAAGTGTTCGCCTTCACTCTATGTTTCTTTCATATCTATATTTACATAAGATGCCGTTATTCGAGCATATATATTTTTGCCATCTAACTCACCTGAAGCTCTGTTCAGTCTTACAGGCGTAACACAAGGACATCCCATATGGAGGCATGGTACAAAATGTGTATCCAGGGCAAACCACCCATGATCTCTCTGACAATAAATTCTGCTGCAAATGATTGGACAAAGTCCTAGAAACAGTGTGCAGCAAAGATAAACAGCCCTCTTTGTCCTTAAGGTCAGAAGCAGTCGCTGTATTGAGCTTGCCCAAAAGATTAGCGCTGCCATTATTATGTGTGTTATATGAGCTATTTTAGGAGTTAACTGACTCCGACGCAAAAGCCAGGTGAGAAGGGCTTTTGTATCTAATAGGATGAGCAATACAGAAAAAAAAAAAGCAAAGTTCTTTGGGCAACAGTATACAGATGCTGACTCAGTTTTAGCTGAAAGCCTCAATCAAAGCACCTCTAATCTCCCCAGTTAGCACTAAATCAACGTAGTATAATTGAACCCGTGACAGAATATGGAGAAATGAGACTAGCTAAAAGGATAACGGCCTTGTGAAGCACAAATATTAAAGATGTTCAGAATCTTTTATTTTTCAGGTTAAGGATGATTAGCTGGAACTGTACCTGCAAAGTCATTTGATATTACAGCCTCTGTCCACTGTCAGGGAGACAATGGCAAAGCTTTGGTATCCACATTATGAATTCTACAATTATGATAATATTCACCACCTTCTCTTCTGTAGGTAGCTGTGACGGGTGGGAGAGAGGTGTTGACTTTACGCAAATCAGACTCGGCATTATTAACCACTGAATTAAATCGTGGGGCCCTTTTCTTGAGAATGCCAGACATTTGAGAAGGAAGATGTATTAGTTTTGTAGTAAGAGACCATCCAAAATTAAAACCTCACTCACCTCTGTTCATACCAAATAAGTTTCAAAAAGATTTGCCGAGCATGTTAAGACAAACCTACTGTCGCACAAGCTTTAACACATAAATAAAGCTCAACAAATGCTGGCCCCATCCAGAACATTTGTTAAAACACATATATACAATATAGTTAAAGAAAATTTAGAGAGGCGTGATAGGAGGATACCTGGAAATTGTAGAGCACTCCTGCATTATTATGAGATTACAGACCAGTTCTTTAGAATGATCAAGAAAGAGGCTGCCCCCAAAAGAGAAACCATCTTAGTTTTTATATTGAGCCTAGTACTTGCTGGGACACAATTTATGAAGTGTATCTAATCAGTGTTGTTTAGATACTTATACAGTGCATAAATGGTCAATAATGCTCATTGTTTATCTACCCAGGTACCTATACGGTCCCATCATGATATTATCTGAGGACCTCACATACATTGGATTAATTTATCCTCTCAAACTTCTGGGAGGAAAGGAAGTACTATTATACTCATTTTACAGACAGGGAAATGAAATACCACCACCCGCCCAAGTAAGGGCAACAGCAAATGGGGTACATCATGGTGAGCCTAGGTCTCTAGATAGTTTCAATTCAGCCCTGATCTCCATTATATTTTCCAATCATCCACAGTACTCGAGAATATCTGCAGCACTGCACAGTTACCAAGAGTTTCCATTTGGGAGCCCTACTCTACTCTCACTCATGCATATGCAATTTCTAGCCAAGTCAATGGAAATTCATGCCTACACCTAAGGTCATTAATTCTGCCAAGAAACTCCTGGCTTAGGCATTGCTGGTCTTGTGCTCTTGGAGTATTACACTGTAAATGAGCAACATCCAGAAACAGTCTGAATACAAACCACGTAGTACACTGAATGTGCATTATGGCACGTAGCTCAGTATCATATCAAGACACATGCACCCTTGTTAAGAGTGAAATGAATTTGTATCCTTAATTATTTCTGACCATTTAGCAAAAAAGAGACTGGCTGTGTTAGGAAGAGATCTAAAAGGTGCCGTAATCAACAAATGTGTGTGCGCTCTCACCAAAAGGACAGAATTCAAACCGCTCAACTAAGTATCAGAGGCCCTCTGCTGAGAATTACTAATGAAACCTGAGTTCTGTCTGGGCAACATTATTGATGCATGTTTTTCCAACTCTAAAGCTGAAGTCCTGGTTCAGTACTTAAGGACATGGGAAAACTTCCAGGAAGCCTGAAACGCACAGTCTAGTTCTGGCACAAACAAGGTAACTATGCTGAACTTATCTTCTTACACTTTCTAAAGATGTTGGCAGACAGGTTAAATGCAGACATCATTCCCAGTTCTCTTTAAGAAGTGCAAACCCATTTACCTTTGATAATTTTTAAGCCTATATTTCTATGAAGCAAATCCAGTCTATAATTCCAGGATCAGTCCAGAAACTAAGAAGCTTTTTACTTTTAGCAAAGTTAGAGATTCCATTTCAAAGTTTGGGGCATGAGGGAGGCTGCTTATTGTAAATGGATAAACAAAAACACATATAAAGCAAAATGAATAAAATACAAAAACATCTACTTTTTGAGCTTTTTTTTTTTTTAAGTTGTAGATGATGGAAGAGAAAGATGAGGAGTTAGTGGAAAAAAATTACAGTAAAAAAAAACAACCCTCTTCCCTGACTTCACCACTGAAATCACAATCACAAGAGGAGAGATTTTGCGTCCAGAACATATGGCTGCCAGATGATTTGCAAAAAAGGAGTCCTGGCTCACTGAGTGCAGACCTTTGAAAAATCATATAAAATGAATCCAGGACACAGGACACTGCCTCATACAATATACACCTCAGGCCATCATATAGAATGAAAGACGGTTTCAGAAATAGATGCCTACAAAAAATTTGCTAACAGGTAGGCTGCTGGTGCACTGAGACTGCTGCCTAGCTATCACGCTGAGCAATAGAGTATCATTCTTTTCTTGTCCTCTCCTGTACGTCTGTATCCATGTGTTGTCTCTTGCCTTATATTTGAATTGTAAGCTCTTCAGGGCAGGGAACGTCTTTTAGACTATCATAGATGTAAGGGACCTCAGGAGGTCATCTAGTCCAACCCCCTGCTCAACACAGGACCGATCCCCAACTAAATCCCCAAATGGCCCCTTCAAGGGTTGAATTCACAACCCTGGGTTTAGCAGGCCAATGCTCAAACCACTGAGCTATCCCTCCCCCCTTTTGTAATGTGTTTGTACAGCACCTAACACAATGAGGTCCTGGACCATGATTAGGGCTTTAATGTGCTATGATAATACAAATAATAAATAATGCAGCCCTTGGAAATCAGAACGGTAGGAGATTTTTAATAGAAAAAAGTTCCTCAGCATAAAAAAAAAAGATTTTTAATGTCCCCACAACTCTATTCCCCCCCCCTTTAAATATCTGTGTCACTCAAATATATCTTCTACCTAAAGTCTCTCTCTGGGTCACATTTATAATTCCTACCCCCAAAACCTTTAAGACGCTAGAGCTGTTAAAGAAATTGAACAAATTATATCATGCTAAAAGTGGCTCTCTTTTCCCCTTCACTCTCAAAAACAGCTGGACCATTGAGTACAAACTTATTTAAATCAATAAATGAATAAAGTCAGCCGTGGAGCCAAGATCAGACATGCAACATTTTAACCCAACAAGTGAAGGTTTCATAAAATTATAAGCAACAAAATTATAAACAAACTTTAAGCTGTTTCCTACCAGAAAACATGTTTTGTTTGTATTTAACTGGTGCTTTAGATGGTGGCAAAAACCAAACCATTAGAGTCCTCTTAGGGACCAGTTCTGTAAACCATTATGTAAGTGCATAATTTATTTACACAAGTAGTTTAATGGAACTAGGAGGCAGGTTTATACATACTGTAGACTACAAGCGCTTTGTGGAAGGGCCATGGCCTATTATAGGTTTGTATCATACCTAGTACAATGGGGCCCCAAACCTGGTCAGGGTCTTTATAATCATTAAGGAAGGGATTTGTGCTCACAACTCCCTTAGACACTTCTGGAAATCCCACCCTACATCATCACCATCATCGAGTAAAACCATCAATGTGAGCAAAAAGGTAATAGAATTGTTAAGTTATAAAGCAGAGGAAAATGAACATCCATCAATGAATCATCCTTTGACGCAGTTCGTATAATTTCTATGGTGGAACTAGTGTAATGGAAAACAAACTGGCTTGGGATTCAAACTTTTACTCAGGAAAGGTTACTGGCACAAAACTCCTAGGAAGGAGCAGATCCTCAGAGACAAGAGCCAACTGTTACTGCTCATTTCTCAAAGGATGACCTCAACCATACAACACCGTTTATATTAATTTTCCTCTGCTTGAAGATCTCTTTGTCAACTGCAATGGGTCTTGTGCAATGATATAAACCAGAGTTTACAAACAACCGAGGCATTTTGAGAAAGGCCTTTTGAGACATGCTGTGGTTTTCAGGCTAGTACAAGTCTGTTCACCTTTAAGTACACACAAGCGAAATTATCCTTCACATTAAGTACACACAAGCGAAATTATTTTTCACATTAAGGTGTTGAGTTTCCACAAACTCAGGTCAGGACCTTTATTGTTGGTAACACAAAGATATTCAAGGATTTTCAAAGCTTCTTCCAGCTGTCTTAAACTTGGCCCAAAGCAACACTTGTTAGTACTAAGTTTTAATCATCGTCTATATAATACACAGCTTCGCTGCATTACTGACTGTTCACTACATGCCTAGAAAAATCAAAGGTAAAAATGCATGCTACAAGGAATGGCTTACATTAGTACCATTAATTCCTACATTCAGCATAATCCTTCATCTGGGAGTTATTCCAAAACTTAGGAGTTAAAGACACTAATATAAACCATTCCAATGCAGCATGTGTTTCTTTAGCTTTTATTCCCATGACTAAATTTCTTTTAATGCACTTTTATTTATCATGATGGAAATAGTTTTTCCTACTTTTCTCCATCAGAAGTCTGGGTCTGTTACATTAACCCGTTTTTGGTGACAGCTATACAGGTGCACATGTATTTCCCATTATGTCTCCAAAGCTAAAACCTTATGCAAATATTCCAAAATGGAACTGCAGACCTTTGAAGTGCTAAAGACCTTGTGTGCACTCTGTAAAGGAACAATGTTAATCACATAAGCTGGTTAAACAATCTAGTAGTGGCAATGCACTGCCAGGCTGGGAAATCTGTGTCTGAGGCTGACTGGTCACTTGCTCTTGGAGCTAGAGATAAAAAAAGAGCACTGTGGCGGTAACATAGTCCTCGAGGCTGAACGCGTGCCTGGTGACACTTCTGACCAATTCAGGAGGGATTCTGATCTGCTCAGAGATATGAGAGATGGAGGAAGGTGGATGAGACAATGCACAGAAATTCAACCACTCCCACAAAAGGGCATGGAAGGATTCTTTGAATACATACATACGTACATACACGCTTCCATTAGAACAGAAACCTAAACAGAAGCTGGTGGATGGGGCAATTAAAATCGCAAAATATTTGTACTTTTTTCCTCTGAAACAAAGGGACTGAAACCAGGCCTTTTAAACAGGCCCCAACTTTATTCTATTTGCCTCTCCATGCAAAGGAGAAAAAGGGGGCGGGATCAGAAAGGGAGAAGTAAACAATATTATTTTAAACTGAAAAAAACTGGATACATTATATCAAAAAAATCCCAAAACCTTCTATACAAAAATATTTTTAAACATTCACAATTCATCACCCCATTATCAGACTATCCAACAAACCATTACTAATCCCATAATAAAAATCTGTTTTAAAACTTTTACCTAATTTTAAAACACTGACATTTGAACAACGGGATCCATATTGGAAATAGCTTTATCAAGTGACACCACATGTATTTAACCCACAAATGCATGGGGAAAATATATCTATAAGCTATAGAACATAAATAAAACAAAGCTCTTCTCAAGTGATTTTGGATAAACGATCACCATAAACATGGGATTGTTGCCAGCATAAAATGCTAGTGCTTAAATCTGAGAGTACGGCTGGATTTTTCACATTAAAAGTTAAAGAGATTTGTGCACCTAACTCCTTTAGACTCTTTTGAAACTCCTGCTCTGATTTCTTAATTGCCTAGACAGCTATTGATACCTAGTACTAAGGCTTCAGATAGTACAGAAGAGTTTTGAGGGTCTCACTACTTTGGGGAGATATACTTCCAAATGTTTCCATTAAGCATTAACCCTTTTTTGGTTTAGTTTGTATGGGGAGGAATGCTGGGAGGCGATGGGGGGTGGGTGGGGGAGGCTAAGAGCAGCAGATGAGATTAACAGAGAAAAGTTTTCAATTTAAAATAGAAAATGCTTTGAACCATAACTGGTTACAGAAAGGTTCATTGACAACTGCCTTAGGCAAAGAGTCTGTTCTTTGGAGTGGATGCCCCCTTAGGGAAGGAAAAACTCAGAGGGAGGGCAAGAATCCAAGCCTCTCACCAACACAGAGGCAAGAAAATTGATTGGTGTTAGCTGGATTTCATTTTTGGGGAAGGTATAGTAATGTCACAATGAGGGTCAATGTAGAGACTAAAGAAAAGAAAAGAAGGAAAGAGATAAAGGGGCAAAATGGATGTAATAGGAATAAGTCACAGAAGCTGATGCACAGAGGCCAAAGATAAAACTTATTTCAGATGTTTTTCTTACGCATTGTTATAAATACTAGAGCTAGCGGTAAGAGATGGATTTGGTTTAGAATGTCACGTTATGAACACTGACTTTTGGTTACCCAAGTTAATTTAAATTTTACTTCAATAGAGCCACACTAATTTATGCCCACCGAAGGCCTGGACTCCGGAGCTTCAAGAACTATTCCTTTTTTCAAGCCAAGACTGGTACAGGTGAAACGATGTACTTCCACATCTACTTTGCCTTGCGTGCTAGCTCCACGTAAGTGAAGAAAGCAATCAAGACAAATAGTCATGACTTATTCCATAAGTTATTTGCCCAGGGAGCAAGAGTCTTTAGACATTATTGACAAAAAGAAAAAAGCATCCGATTGCAAGCTTTAGTAAGCCAAGAATTCCTCTTTCAATGTCTTCAGCAGTTTAATTAGAAGAGGCTGCTGCAATGTTTGATTATAAGTTAGAACACAAATATACACTTTCCCACAGTATGAGTCAATGTTCACAGATTCCAATTTTAGCTGAAAATTGTTTCCCAGAGCCTGGGACATCTCAGATCCTTGGAGCAATTAAAATGTTCTTGATTTCCTTCACCTGTTCAGCTGTATCTTCCAAAAAAATCATGTACAGTTTACTCAGTGAGTTACAGTTCTTAAACACAGATGAAGAGTTGTACTAACAAATCCTTCTAAGGAAATCTATGGGTTTTGAATACTGAACTGCACAAAGTTCTGAAAAGGAACCAGGGTGTAAGCCTCCAAGGTATCCATGTTTTCAGAAGCTGGTCCAAGGTTTTGTCTTGCATGTCTCTTTTTTCATCCCCTCTCTGTGTGACTACTACACTTTGGAGGAGATAAGGGACAGCAAAGGATTACAGATCTGTTGGTACTGGTATTGGTTGGTTAATGGTACAAATTAAGTATTACACATACTCCTTATAATAGGACTCTGAGGTTGGTTACATAACTATGCCTCAGTCTTTTGTGGGGGCACTGTATGACCTACTTCCCTCCATAACGCATCCCTATCAATCTGTTTTTGTTCCCCACACCATGGCTTGTGGATTGACTGATTCTATTTATCACACTTGTAGTTCACAGGGCAATGGTTTAAATTTCACTCGATACACTCCATCTGGAGCGCTTTTAAAACACGCCCACAAGCACATTTTCCTCCCCTCTCCAGGCACCCCTGCAGCGTTCAGCCATCTGTACTCAGGAAACAAATCCTAAAAAATTATTCTAAATTAAAAACTCATTTTAAAAGAAAAGTAGTATTAAAAACTGTTTTATAAACATAGCAAACCACAGTCAGCCTTGGTTGCAATAAATATCCAACTGTTGCCTACAGCTATTAGAATCCACAAGCATATTTTTAAATTTGCCAGCAAACTGTATATTTATTCTGACCATGATTTGTCTTCTGCTGTTTAATGCTCTCTCATGTTTCTTTCATATGTTTACAGGGGGGAGAAGGCAGGCTGTCCATAAATATGTTACAGATTCCTGTAAGCAATGATGGCTCTCTGAAAGACTGCCACTTCTTCACAACAAGGTCTTCCTGGGCCCCAAGACATCATCATCAAATACACGTGCCCTCTCCCTTCCCTTGTTTCATTTGTGATTGATTAAAGCTGGGCAAATAAGGGGTGAGTGACAGATTCTGAGTAAGCAGCAAACTGCAAGCCTTGATGAGAATTGGTTAACTCTGATGCAATCACTCAACAGGCCTCAAAGGCGCACTTGCACTAGGGTGACCAGATGTCCCGATTTTATAGGAACAGTCCCGATATTTGGGCTTTGTCTTATATAGGTGCCTATTACCGCCTCACCCAATCCCGATTTTTCACATTTGCTGTGTGGTCACTCTAATTTGCACGCAAAAAGCAGTAGCAATGTGATTAACGTTAAATAATCTGGAGAAAATGTGCTTGAGAAGTGAAGTGAATAAACACTATGAAGCACAAAAAATGGGCATGTTGATCGCACTGATCAGTTGACTCATCATAATTGCTAGGAAATTCAGAGCTGGGGGGAATTAATGGGTGTGTGTTTAAAAAAAAAAGAAATCTGAGTGTTTAATATCCCAGATGTCTGAAAGTAGGGCACTTATACCCTTGGCAGTTCAGTAGACTGGCAAGGGGAAATCACTTTTGCTTCTAAGTTAGTGGGTTGACTCCAGCCCCAGTCAGCAGACACCACAAGTTATCATCTAATGGCTGCTGGGTGGTCTGAGCGAAAAGAGTTGATCTCAGCTCAGTTACTTGCAGGCAAGTAATCACAGAGTAGATAGCACAGAGTAGATAGAGTAGATAGTCAGCATCACAGAGAAGATAGCAATTTACTACCATGTTGGTCATCTCAGCAGACAGGCAAGGAACTGACTAGACATGAAGAATGAACTATGCATCATGGTCATAGTTGAAGCAGAGAAATTCAGAATCATGAATTCTGATTTTTACAGGCAAATGAAGGACATTGTTTTGCACCCCTATGTAGCTACCTTTACTATATAGCTCAATAGACATGGGTGAGGATAACTGAACATTGTTATGTAATGGCTTCAGTGGAGAAATACAACTGATTTACACTAGCTAAGAATTTAGCCCATATTTTGGTGACTGGGCACGTGGTTGTGACTTTCCAGGGTGCAGTCCAGACCAATGAGGCCCTGTGTCACTCATGTTTTGCTGCGGTAGCTCCCAACCTGGGCCCCTCACGAACAGCCAAACAGCAAACAGGTCACCCCCGAGGCGTCTGGGTATTGCTGCAGCCTGACAGCACACTCCAGTCACACACTGGCTTCCACCAGCCTCGGTTACCACTTGCAGGGTGACCCCAACACACTCCCAGTTCTAAATCCCCCGCCCCAAATTTTCCCCCATGTGTTCTGCACTGTCCAGCCTTCTCCTGGAAAGTTCAGACATTTTAGGTCTCTTGCCCCTGTAGGGGCACAATATACAACAATTTGCTACTTCAAATGGAGTTACCCAAACAGTTTACAACACTGGATTAGTTTGATTAAAGAAAGCAAATTTATTTAATTAGAAAGAGAGAAATTTTAAGGGAGTACAAGTACAAGGCATTAAAGTCACAAATGGTTACAAGGGGGAGAGAGATAAAATGCTTTCTAGTGCCACTTTGGTCCCCCAGTAACATTGCTGACCAAAGTCTCAGGCCAGGATCTGTTTCCAAAGTTCAAAGGCTGTTTCTTTTGTCTTCTGAGGTGAAAGAGAGAGACACCTTAAGGTTTTTGCCCTTCATTTTTTAGTCTAGTCCTCCTTTGAAATGCATTTTCTTGAGGGTTAATCCTAGATAAAGGTGAGGATGGAGACTAGGAATTTTGGGGCAAAAGAGGTTTCATGCTGTTTGCTAAAATGCAGATCTCTTTCTTCCTGCCCCCATTCCTCGCCAAAGAATGGCCACTTGACAGGCGACTGCCCATCAACTTGGACGACACCTGGGGCTAGAGGCAAACACTTTTCAGACCCAATTTCATCTTATGATTATAACGGTACATATATTACTATGCACGTATCATATTATTAATCAGTGAGTTATTAGTTTTCAAATGAATACCTCACAAGGCACATTTTATACAAAAGATTATTACAGTGGTGTGTAGGGTGTGAATACAGGGGTGCATTCAGTCACAATGGTCCTTCCTGTTTTAGGCTCCAGTCCTGAAAATACTTATGAACGTACGTTAGTTGACAGATGCGAGCACTCCCACTGACTTCAATATGCATACAGGTAAGCATGTGCCTGTTTGTAGAATCAGGGCCTTACTTTGTTTCAACTTGTAAGATTCTCTATCCGACATCAGATCTTTGCATTTCATGCTTAATTTATAGTTTGCACCTTCCTGATATCAGAATTTTTTAAACCTCTCATTATTCCAGTTATCTTATGAACGGGTGTTCTGACAGAGGGAACATGGGTACAATCAGTGATATCTAACAGGAAGGATCGGTTTCATATAAGAATTCTTATTTAGTTAAAAATGGACAGTTTCTTCTCTTTGTACACATTAAAAAAGTCAATGAAAAAGTTAAACATTCTTCCCTCTTAAAGGCATTCATTGTATCTCATGCAGTGTAAATAACAGATACAGATTTGATTTATAAACTTCAGTCAGTAAAACGCAATCAAGTGTTACCAAAAGAGAGAGGGGGGAAGAAAGGGTGGGGGGGAAGAGAGATGTCATAAGAAAAGCTTGCACTAAAGAATTTATAAGGAAAAAAAGCACAAACATCCTCTCTGGGAATTACTCTATGCAACATAGCAAAGAATTATAGCACATAAACTGAGGTTACATAAACACTCTAATAAAATCCCAGGATTGATTTATGGAGGAGAGCTGTCTTGTTCTGTACTTCCACGGATAACAATTTCTACTAAGAAGAGGAGCTTCCAGGTAATTAGTTAAACTTAGCTCAATGTCCTTTGCAAGGTGGGGGAAAATAATAATAAAAGCCCAGCATAACAACAAACAAAGAACCCATAAGAATCAGCACATTCAAAATTTAAGGAATATCAGCAGCTACGGAAACCAAGCTGAGCGCTGCAAAGCTCTGAACTATACTGCAGCAGTAAGGTCTGAAAATGAACATACATACACAGACACAACACGACTGTTTAGCTAAACACTTTTGTGCGATTCTGCAGAGCCCTGGAAAGTAAAATGTCCACAGGAAAAACAAATACTGAGAAGAATTTTAAACAACATAAGAAACAATTTATAAACCTGTCTCTTCTGCATGGATAGAATTCCATTTTTTCTCTATTCCAGAGGCAATGTTTGCTTTTCAAAAAGGTCCCTGATTTTACCCCCATCTTATTGCTGGATTGACTGAGGCATGAGGTCATAAGAGAGTGGCTCAATCTTAAAAACAAATCCAATGACTTAAATCTTCCCCTCTAACTGCTAGCCTGCAGAGTCTTCCCAAAACCCACACTGGCTCTTTTTATGTTGCTCTGCTTTTTCCAGCAGCCACTTCAGCCAAGTGCCTTATCAACACTCACTTATTACCATTTTCCTCATCTTACCCAGGCACCACTCACCATGATGGCTACAGAAGTGAACCCATTGTGCAATCTGTCCTACAATTATGGTCAACAGCACCTCAGCAGACAGAGTGAGAGAGAAGGAAAAATAGTGATAATATGCATGTCCCTGCCTGTTGGCATGATAAGGCTAATTTCATTTTACACAACTGGGTTTTCTCAGCAGTGAAGAAGTATGTTTAGATACAAGCCTGCCTTATTCGGATACACAATGAAGGGACTAGCCAATGATGCTGTATCATTTACTCTATTGTCTTTAGTTTTCATGCCTCTGTGTCAAACACCTGCAGAAGTAGGGATAGCTGCCTTCATTTTATTGTTGTTTTTGCTCTAATTATACTAAACAACGGATCAAAACACCACCATGGAGATTAAAATATGCAAATCAGAACTATGTTTACAAAATAAAAGGTGCCTTTAAGAACATACAAGGGGTTCCTTTCCCTGCTGTGTTCTATAAAGAATACACAAATTTATGGGATTAATTAGAATCCCATGTGGCCTTGCTGGGAGTTTCATCGTTGCTGATCTACATGGCGACGCAAAACATCAGAAGCATTTTTGCAAAGTCATTATCAGCCCGTCGCCAGGGCTTACCGAGACTTTTCACAATTTGTGTGCAATTGCTGGAGAGAGCCGCAGAGTCCAAACACACTGCCGGTTTCATTTCTGAGCCAATGGGCTTTTACAAGCTTTCATGAAGCTTCACGGAGAATACGGATGTAAAATTGGCGAGAGTAGTTTAAAACAGAATCTCCCAGAGAAACTTCCAGAAGGAGAGAGTTTGAAACAGAACTAAAGAGTGCCATCTGCTGCAAGAAAAGGAAAAACCTCAAGCAGTGGAAGAGAAAAAGGCAAGACAGCACTGAGCTCAGTGCAATGATATTAAACCATCAAAGGAGCATAAATCGGATAGTATCTCATAGGAAAGCAGTTTTATGCACATTGTTTTCTGGTATTAGGGATAATTAGAACCTAGCAGATGCAGTCCTGAAAATGACCATGGATTATAAACCCCATTAGCAGCAGGGCTGCCTGGGTTTAGAAATGGTAACATCTCGCTCGTCTGAGTGCACCATTAGCCCAAAGTGTCGTTACCTTGAACCTTAGTTCAGTACGGTTCTCCTTGTGCCAAATCCTGCTTGCTTGATTTATGCCAGAAGTCTCAGCGGACTTTGATGGAACTACTCATGGGAAGAAGGAGAGCAGAGTTAATTCACTGAAGTGCCTAATGCCTGTCCAATTCTCTTTCGTTCCAAGGAATTATTTCGTATCACAGAGTACGCTTGCTTAAAACAGCCTAAGGGACAACATTTAATCTCAGAGGGCTTCATCACCCCTACAAACAACAAAAGCTTTATGCTGAATCTTACAGCTAATACTAATTAGTTGGGGATGGGGAGGTGAACGAAAGGATCTGTGGGCCCAAAAAAGGGCCATCCAACCCCAGAGATGACCTGAGAACTAATGGGAAAATGTCAGGGTATTCTTCTGATCTCCTTCCTCTGGCAGGATGGCTCCCTGTGGAGCAGAGCTGTCATTCCACAATTACCTGCACTTGAAGGGATCAGCATTAACTAACAGGGGAATTTCCCTACTGGGTTGCTGAGGAAATGATGGAATACTACGTAGAGCAACTCTCTCTGTGTCCCTTTCTCCCAGTCATTTGCCACCCAAATACCCCAAGGTGTTCGCATGCAGTCTCAACAAAGAATTAGCGGACTACACCTTCTTGACTCTCCGGCCCTCATGTAACAATGCAGGGACCATTAGAGGATGCTGCTATTTCCTTCTCTCATCCACTCCATCGTGTATCTTATACTTGGACACAGGATCTTAACTCCCTATTCGAGGCCCTGTCCCGGTTTCTCTCTGCAAAACACTGCTTTAGTATGACTGATACAATATGTGGGAGAATGTCCTCTTCTGCAGCCTGCAGATGGTGCTACTGACCAGCTTTTCTGTTGCTTGGAAATTGTTTCAGTTCCCTTGGCAGATAAAGCAAACCTATATAATCCAGATATCCTGTGCCCTGTACAATGCAGAAGGACTCTCTCACCTCTGTCTCAAATTTATTCAAGCCTTCCATACACCTATTGTCTGTAATGTTACTAGATCCTATTTGGGATATTACTGTACTAATATAGTATATTCAAAGCAGAGTAGATCCATAAAAAACACTCTGCAAAGATACACAGAACAGTTGCCTTGGTGGAGCTGCTGTTTGCAGTCATTTCTCATATCTAGGGTGAAATTCACCTCTGCACAAAGCCTATGAACCACTGACATCCTCAAAATAGAGCTTGAGTGGGACTGGACTTACACGATGCAGTAGCCATGTGCGCGGCCTTGAATTTCACTCCAATGAAGTTGCAATTTATTTACTGTACTTCCCGTCTGAACTGTTACTCTATTTAAGGAAATATACCACTATGAATGAAAATGTCAAACACTAAAATATACAGTATGGATTTATCCTTATCAATAGAATTTTCTAAGTGTGATCGCCACTGACAACATTTTTATTGGTCTGGATTGTAACCAGAGAGGAGTTCTGTGCTTAAGCGGGCATCTGAATAGTTTTACTATATATTATATATATATATATATTTATTTTCACGCACACACACACACACGGCATGTGATCACTTAGCTGTTCAAATCATCATTACACAATAGTAGAAGATTTAATCCCCCAAACCTCCACTGCTTGGACATTAGTTATACAGTAGAAATATCATCCCCCACCATTTCATACAATCCCAAAGTTCAGCTAAAAGTCCATGGCCAAAATTTTCAAGGCAGGCTGCCTAAACTTAGGCTCCATAATACACATTTAAAGCACCTAAGCAAAGTAGCCTGATTCACAGAAGGGCAGAATACCCAAATATCAGAGGGGTAGCCATGTTTGCTGCTTTTACAGATCCAGACTAAGAATCCTGTGGCACCTTATAGACTAACAGACGTTTTGCAGCATGAGCTTTCATGGGTGAATACGATGAAGTGGGTATTCACCCACGAAAGCTCATGCTGCAAAACGTCTGTTAGTCTATAAGGTGCCACAGGATTCTTTGCTGCTTTTCAGAACACCCAAACATTCTCCTAAAATGGGGGTAGCAGGTGCTCAGGCCACTTTTAGGGCTTTGTTCCACAAAGTGCTGGGTGCTCTGGTTACATGCTTAATTTTAAATACGTTTTAAGTTAAACACATGCTTATGTGCTTTGCAGGATCAGGGTGGAGCGCCCAGCACTTTGCAGGATCAAGCTGTAATTTTAGAAGCCTGAATATGGACCTAGGAGTCTAAGCTCAAAACACCGAAGGTGTTAGCCTATGGTTATTATTGCAAGATAAACATAATAGGTTGGTGCAAGATACAAATTTCGGACTGGATTGGATTTTAGAACCCCTTAGAGTTCTGGGGTGTCAGATGCAGTACAGCTACAGGATGCTGTTAAAACGAAAGCCTCACTTAATATTTTATCTTTCAAATGCTTTAACTTTTTTTTATCTTTAATACAAGGTTTAAAATATTTTTTTAATACTGAGCAGGCAGAGGGCTCTGTATATTAAACTTCAGACATTGTTTAACACGGTTTAATGCTGGACAGAGACTGGGTTATGTTAAGCCATTTGGCCCATTTATTCCAGCTAAATTAATACAATGGAGTTTAGTTAAGGGACCCACTTCAGGGAAATATATAGAATCAGAAACCCAAAGGCGGGGCGGCTTTAGCTTTTTTGCCGCCCCAAGCACGGCAGGCAGGCTGCCTTCGGTGGCTTCCCTGCAGGAGGACCGCCGGTCCCGCAGCTTCAGCGTACCCACTGCCGAATTGCCGCTGAATCTGCGGGACCGGTGAATCTCCCACAGGCAAGTCACCGAAGGCTGCCTGACTGCCGCCCTCACAGGGACTGGCAGGGCAACCCCCATGGGTTGCCGCCCCAGGCACATGCTTGGAGCTCTGGTGCCTGGAGCCACTGCTGCCCAAAGGCTAAGGGAGTTCATATCAGAGAGGCATGGCTAGTTACTCAGGAGCAAGAGAAAAGGGACCATCTGTCTCTTACATTCTCTCTCCAACCTGCCCACCGGCTAAACAGCAGCATTAGAGTCATGCAGGCAGCTGTGTATATTACACAACTGTTCACCTGGTTTGCCAGGTTAACAGAACTGTTTTCAGTGGGAAGCAGCTAGAGGAAGAAGAGCAGCAAAGAGGGAGGAGGAAGGAAATCAATAGGAAATGACAGTTTAAAAATAAGAAGGAATCACTGTGAACTTCAAAGTGGCATAGTTAGAAAAAAATATTTTGAATCCTTCTCAAGAAACACCCACTCTTTCCTCTTCAGCAGAATGTTCTGCGTATTTGGAATACTTCAGCATGTTGCTAGAAGGAGGACAAAAGTATTAAACTTTCTACTATTTCTATATAGCAATGTCATAAATGCACTGAATGATGCGCAGCTAAAGAGTACAGAAACAAGCAGCTAGGAATACAGGAGACTGGATGGCTCATGCAGATACACGGGTCCTGACTCTTTCATACTGATGTAAATCCATGAAATGTCCATCGAGATCAATATGGTTTTAACTTTTCAGACAGCAGTAGAGGTAACAGCGGCAAGACTGGTACATTTCATTAACTGGACTCTAAGGCTGCTGTTATCAGACCATTACTCATGATAAGAGGACATTTAAAAAAAAATGATGCAAAATCAGTGTGTTGCTCCTGTCTCCTTTATTGTAGAAGCAGAAAAACTCAAGGCCTCCATAAAGATTATCAAATCAATGGCAACTAAGCACCCTAGAATTCTAATATCGTGCCATTCTTTCTACCTATTCAGGTTCATTGAGTGGCTAGGCAGGTGGAACACTAGGAGTAATGTTCACTGTGCCAAGATAGGATTGTTTTACGGTTACCTCATCTTCCATTCCTTCCTGCCCTGCTTCCACCCGTGAAGACTGATTGTTTTATCTACCTGTTGCAACCAAAATAGTAAGCTCTTTGAGGCAACAACTCTCTATCAGTAAGTGTTGTACAGCACCTACAGTGGGGCCCCGATCCTGACTGGGGCTCTTAGGATATGTCTGCACTAAGATAAAAAAACACAACAACATGGCACTGAGTCTCAGGGCTTGGGTCAACTGACTTGGGCTCACCAGGCTGAGGGCACATGGCTAAAAATTGCAGTGTAGACATTGGGGCTTTGAGATCCTTCTCCCGTCATGGCTTCTCAGAGTTCTGGCTCCAGCCCGAGCCTCAACATTTACACTATCATTGTATAGCCCCATAACCTGATCCCCGTGAGCCTGAATCAGCTGACCAGCCCAGCTGCAGACCTTTTATTGCAGTGTAAATGTACCCCTAGCAACTGGTGCAATACCAATAATAAATGGTAATTCAAAGCTGGTGTCATCATATACTGGAGCAGACCAGCGCTAATACAATTGGCAATAGTTTTCTAGCTTGGTAGAAAATGGTGAGTGGTTAATGGTGCTAATGGTTAACTTTAACTTTCCTTGAGCTCTGTTCTATTTATCTTAGCCTTGGCCCAAAAACTTTTCCTCTTGACAACGACACAGTAAATGGGAAAATGTTGGCTGTGACACCTCAACACATTACCTTGTTTGTGCATATTTTTACTTTAATAGCAATGTTGTGACCTATATGTTAGTATTTGGTGGTACACCTTGAAAGTGCAAGAGAAATTAATCCAGCAAAACATTTTAGCATTGCTTAATCTTACACACACGAGTAGACCAATTGATTTAAATTTCGGTTTAAAATTAAGCACCACTGTTTGTTTTTTTTCCCTGGATCAGCACCAGCATGATCAGCACCTTGCAGGATTGAATCTACACACTAAGAGTTACCGTGCCCAACCCCCCGCCAAACCCATTGTTTGACAACAGGGATTATATATCTTTTGGCCTCTTTTTAAGAGAGCTCACTGTTCTTTCATTTCTAATTTCACTTGGTGTAGCCCACAGCCAGTGAGCTCCCTCAATCTATCAATATCAGATTGCTTCAACTCTTACTATAGAGCATTTCCTTGTAAGCAACAAGTCAGGCATACAGTCTGTGGATGGGACGAGGATGGGGACTTTGGGCAGTTTTCTTCATCCATCCACAGAAGACCATGGCATTGTATATACTTCGTATAGGGGGACTGAAGTTAGTCTCCCAAAGCTGATAACCTCACAATCCTGAGAGGGTGTCTAAATGAGTGGAGCAGGTGCTGTCAGTTAAAGCTCCCAGCAAAGCCTATATTCGTATCAAGATCCAACGTCAAATTGGCACCCTAGTTGGTGTTCTGAGTAGAAGAAGAATCTGATTGTTCCTCTGTGGTAATCAAGAGGAAGAGTTTTGTCAATGACTTCATTTACGACAGTACATGGCCCCTGGTTGTGCTTGAATAACCGCCTATCGTCTCCCCTTCAAACTTTGTCCCTCAAGGTCAGGCCATTCAGCACATTGCTGGTCAGCATCCAGAACCCTGAAGTATTGATGCTTGTGATGGCAAACAGGGAAGAATACTTCAATCTTCAGCTCTGTCAATCTGGCATATTTCATCCCCCTAACTTCAAACGATAAAAACCCCAAATATAATTCAACCCCATCAAGTTCCAAAAATGGGAAAATACCAGTACGGGTGATTTTGGTTACTGGAAGGGGACATTTCTATTACACACAACACAGTCCTTTAAAAGGACATGTTTTGCCAGAAGCCCATTTCATAGTTTAAACCCATATGATTTTTTATATATAAAAGGAGAGAGTTTTGTAATGTCAAGGAACAGCCCAAGAATCAGCCACAGTATCAGGAAGAAGAGCTTTATGAGTCTTATTTGAACACAAATCTATCAATAACCAAGCACCAAAATGATGGCTCTTTTCAAATGGCTAAATCAAGGACATAATTCAAAGTGCTGTGCATCCACAAACGTATCTAAATCTCAAAGGGGAATCTGTTCAATTAGTCAAAACCTGCAAAGGCACCTTCCTTAAAAACAACTGTCCCGAGGTGTCATCCACAGTATAGTGGGGAAGATGAACTGTCCTAACATCCAATTCTTTTTATACAAATAATAAGGAGGAAAATGTTTCTCAGGCTCTTTCTGGCTGATTGAACTAATTTACTGTGAAATGGGCAACAGACTATCTTTAGATAAATGCTAATCAGGACGTTAGTGCTTTCTTCAGTGTGGCTGCCACTGTAATGCTGAAAGGGAAGGTCAACAGCTAATAAACCCAGTTAACAAGCCATTCTGAACTTCACTTTAGTTTAACACTCTTCAAAGTTGCAGTCATTAAATCCATAGGCTATTAGAGAAAACAGGAGGGCAGGGCCTATGAGCTAAAACAAACTTTCGATGTAGTCATTAATTGAATTAGAAGAGTCTAATCCAATTTGATGCAGCCTAGGTTGACACAGATAATAGCCAGGATGCCTGTGAGAGAGTTTTTCCTTTTCAGACATCTTGCCCAGAGAAGGAGATTTCTTTGGTTATCAGTTCACCAAGCATAACACGAATGGTGCTCTCTGGTATATATCCCCTAATGTTATATCTCTACTCAAGAGGTGTCAGAGTGTGTGTCTGCGATTACAAGGTAGAGGTTGGCAGGATGGAAAGAAGCTCAGAACACTTTTAGCCTAATGCACTACTTGGGATTACTGGCACACTCTGGCAGCCATGGGGCTCAAAATATTTTACTAACATTAAACCTCACAACACTCATTTGAGGTAGGTTAAGTATTATCCTCATTTACAGACAGAGGAGTGAGGTACAAAGCTGGACAGAGCAGCCTTGGCTCCCCATTCCCTGCTTTAACCAGAAAATACAGCACTAGCAGTTTTTCCACCTGATGTAAAAATAATGCATCACCTCAAATTGTGGTATGCAGACCATCCTCTTCCAAGCAGGAGAGACATGATGCAATGCTACACTGGTTGTGAGATTTTCCTGTGCAAAGTTAATTTTAAAAGGGCAGCAAGTTAATCAAGTTGTAAATAGTTGCAAAAAAGACTATTTAAAAACCTTGGCGATGGTTATGCAAAGGATGTTATACAATTGGTCCTATGTGCTCAGTCCAACTAATTAACAGCCATAGGCAACGCGTTATGGAGGCAAGGGGATGCTAAGCCTCCCCAAACCTCTCATTGGCGGGAGGAACAGTGGTGAATTTGGGGGCCCCTGAAAAATCTCCCCCGGCCACAGCCCTGGGACTCAGAACCATGGTGGCGGCACAGAGCTTTTTCAGTCTCGGGGTGGGGAGGAGCAGGCGGGGGATAGGGCCTCGGGGGAGGGGCATAATGGGGGAGGAGCTCCAGGCTCAGCTCTTGCTCCCAATTCCACCCCATAGCCCTGACCAAGCGCTCAGCTCCCCTCCTCCCTGGCACAGCTGGGGCCATGGGGGGGTGGGCTGCTGAGAGCAGCACGGGAGGGCGGGCCCTCAGCCGGAAGAGGTGGGCAGGGGGCTAGGCTTCCCAAGGGGAAGCTTCACCTTTGCTCCCATGCTAACAGCTCAAACTGTCAACGTGCATAATGAACTGCTTGCAAAAACTCCACAGACCACCCCAAGAAGTACTTGTTAGTGAGCAGAAGGGGAGAAGTGGATTAAACTTCAGGTACACAGCCATAAACAGTAGCAGTTCCTGGTGTCCCGGATAGAAGAGCACCTCCCCACCCCCACACTTTGCTCCTGCTGCTGGAGCTAAACTAGTGGTAGTAACACTGGGAAAATACAGGAAAGCTTTTCCTAGAGTAGAAAAGTCCTAGGAGGCTGGAAAAGAATCATTTTATGCAAGACATTTCAGACAAACACTGCAGCATATTTACTGCATGAAGTAGCAATCTAAATCCTAAACTGTCTTACTGCACATCTAACAGACTGTGCACATCTCACTGAACATATGACAATTTATTCGCTCACACAACAACAACATCCAGTATTTGTAAAATATACATATAGGAAAACAAAATCCCAATTGACCGAGAACTCTCCAGACTCAAGTAATTTTCACAACGAATGAAACATTGTTTCACCTTAATACAGGGACCAGATCCTGCAAATACTTAAACCACTGGGTAGTCCTAATGAGAGTATTAAATGAACTCCAAATTAAGTTACTTATGTGCGTAAATGCTAGCAAGACCTGGCCTGAGTTTGTCTTTTTAAATGTAGGGACACAATCAATAACAGTTTCTTTAATATAGATCTGTGTAACTACCACTCTCAATAACTACCTGTGGCTTCAACTGGAATGAGAGTTACAAAACCTGCATAACTCCAAAGTGAATACATACAAACCTGTTCTGAATTCAGTGTCCATTTGGAGTGTAGTTTGCATACCAAAATCATTGTCTTCTTTGAGGCAGAGAAAAAATACAGCAGATCTTTGGAAATAACTAAATGTAGCAATTTTGGATTATCTGTAATTAATGAAGAGGAAAACATGACTGTTTCAGAGTCTTAAAATGTTATTCTTCCATGTCACAGCTAGTATTCAATTATTCCATATGAAGAGTATTTATTTTCCTTTCATTATTATTATTGTTATTCTTCATTATTTGTATTAAACTAGCAAACAGAGGCCCCTACTGAGACTGGCATCTCACAGTGCCGGCCACTATCCATGCACAGAGACGAGAGACAGTCTCTGTCCCAAAGAGCTTCCAGTCTAAACAGTCAAAACAGTTTTGAGAAAGGAAACAGTACCTCTGTTTTACAGGTGGGAAACAAGTAACTTGTTCAGGGTTACATAAGAAGTTCTTTCTATAGATTGTTTGCAAGTAATTAATTGTGGGCATTTAGCATTCATTTTTTTAGCTGGATTGCGTTGCTTAGTACTGATTGGACATATTTGGTCACACAGTATGTTTTGTTCCCTGACTGGAACAACGTTTACAATCAAGGTTCTGATGTGTATACATGTTTGTAACTTCAAAATACGCCTCTGGTGAATCTTTTCTGATGTGCACTTACAATTCCCCGTTCCACAAATGTTCCTGTCAGTAAACTCATGAGGGAAGAAGAATAGCTGTAGAAAGAAAAAAGTGAGGGAGACAGGAGGGGCAAATATAGTCAAAGCCAGTTTATTTAAAAATTCCAAGGAAGACTTGCAGAAAATTGCGTGCAGCTTTTGCTCAGCTCTAACTCGCATGCACACACATGAATCCAAACTTCAAAAAGAAAGATGGGCTGTCAGTCCATCGGATTGAACAGTTGCACATGTTGGTGGGAAAAAGTCCTCCAAAATCAACATCACCGTCTAATGTCCAGAAACCCATCCAACTTGTCATAGCAAACATGATCTGCAGTCTTAGCAATTAAATAACATGCCACAGCCAGTCTGAACCCTCAATGGCACATTACACTCAGGCATTGTCTGCAAGAAGTGTATCTGTGCCAGCATATCACCAATGACCAAACTCAGCAAACCAATTATATCTGGAAATGATACTAAGGGTCTAGTGTCCATTTGTTTTTGATGTGGTATTTTAACCATCCTCCTCTTTCTCCATGTCCAATTAATAGGTCATTACAGAACTAGTGAGAACTAAAAAGCTTCAAGCGGGTGGTCTCACCGTTGCCTTTCAAATATACTTCCAGGCAATCCATAGTTGTTGGAAGAAAGGAATTGATGTAGGATGCTTGTCGATATGCAGCAAAACAGACTAGATGAAGACTGGCCTGATACGAAAACTACTTTTGGTGAAAACTGGATGGACCTGAGCCATGAATGCAGAGCCAGTGCAACCATTTAGGCGACTGCCTCGCTAGGATTTGGGAGGTGGCATTTTCTTCGGCAGCGACCGCGGCGGCCGGATCTTCACCCGCCCCTGTTGCCCCTGGCATTTAGGCAGAGGGAGCTGGGGCAGGGGAGTGCGGGGAGGGCCGCCTGCAGCAAGTAAGGGGGGTGGGGCAGCACGCAGGGGAACTCTCCACCCCTAAGCTGATTGGCGCCGCAAGCCTGGGAGGCAGGAGAAGTGAAGCAGCGATGGCGTGGAGGCAGAGCAGGGGTGAGCTGGGGTTGGGGATGCCTCAGGGTGGAGGGTGGGGAGCTGCCACGGGGGGGCACCTCAGGGTGGAGTGGGGGAGCTGCTGTGGGGGTGCCTCAGGGCGGGGGCTCGGGGGAGGGCGCAAGGTGGAATTTTCACCTAGGGTGCAAAACATCCTTGCACTGGCCCTGCATGAACATCAACCGGGTTTTGACCCCCTCCCCCTTTCCAAATTTGTGGAGGTTCAGGTCTTTGGTTCAAACCCTTATCTAGTTCTTAGCTATCAAGGTAACATATGCAGACATGATAGCATCAGTGATCTGGTATCATTACTAATGGCTTTCTTGGGGACACCTAACAGTAGTATGAGGGATTGGGCATTTTGTTTCATGGTTTCGTTATTGGATTGCTATGTTGCATGCGCATTAGAAAGGAAGAAAGAAGGCTAGGTGTAAACAGGTGAGCTAGCTTCACTGAGTATTGCAAACATAAGCTGTGGGCTAAAACTGTGACCTCAAAAAGTTCACTAGCTCTCTAGTTTAGATGTATTGCTAAGTGATATATTAAACAATTAACTATCAATGACAGAGTATTAATTAATTGCCTCCCTGAGGTTTCCCGCTGACAAAAAATAGTAGTAATAGGAGGTGTACAGGTGGGTGTACAAAAGCCAACACAAGTGTTATGTTCACTGCTGTTATCATGCTTTGAGTGTCTTTTTTTTACACTGTAGTGTAAAAGCAGTGACTTTCATCTGAAAGTCTAAGAGCACATTACAAACTTAAGTAGTTCTACCCCTGTGAAAATAGCAATGCATTACAATAGTTACTGTACAGGTGTACAAACTGAACCAGAGATATCAAGTGGCTTGCCTTAGGTCATATAGTGAGTCAGAAGCAAAGCCATAAATACCACAGTCATGACTCCAAGAAACAATAATTATAAGTATCTCCATTATATTTATAGTGTAGGACATTCAGAGCTCTTGTTGGAGCACCAAACAGTTCAAAAGGTGAACAGGATACCAGCTTGAAATCTAGTCAGTTTGGGAAAAAAGATACAAGCTTTTTGCAAGTACTTTCAGGTATTACAAGTGTCCCCAAGGCCCTCTGCTATTTCATGTTATCTTCGAACACCTTTTCATTCCCCGCATCTTTTATTTTTTCCTCTCTCTTGCTGGTATGTGGAAGACCCACAGAAACAAGGTAAACTAACTCTACAAAGGGTCCTATCAAATGAACAGTAAAAAAACAAACGAAACAAAAAGGCAATTTTTTTCCTACTCATTTTCAGTTATGTTACTTGTAAAAATAATAAATATGTTTTCAGACCATGTGTCATTTTTAAGATGAAAATATTTACTGAGGCTTTGCTCTGTTAGGTGTTATATACAGATATACATCTACTATGCTTATTACAGATCTAGCATACAATTAAAATTAGAACGGCCATTTTTTAGTTTAAAACCCTGTAAGAAAATCAAACATGGCCACAAAGTTCTCCACTCCTCTGAGGAGACTCCTTGTTGGGGATTCAATACTCAGAAGAATTGAAGGAACATTCTACAAGGGACAGGAGGATGGTATGCTGCCTTCCCAAAGCCAAGAGACAAGACAGCCCTCCATGGTTAGATAGCCTTTTTAAGCCAATGGGCAAGGATTCATTGGTGATGGTTATTTTGGTATTAATGACACTGCATTTTGTGGGATCTCTCATACATATCAGATAACTTCACACAACTCGGAAGCGTGCTGAAGAAGAGGAATCCAAGAAATCTTCTCTTGGATCCTTTCTGACCCACAAGAGAAGGAAGACAGCTAGCAAAACATTCTGGAAGTGGACTGCTGGCTAGGTAAGTGTGGAGGAGGTTGTTTTGTGGATCCTCGCCCCACAGAAGAGGGCCCAGTGGAGCTGTATAGCTTGATAGCCCTCCGCCTCAATAGAAGAGAAACCCATCTTCCCTGGGACAAGCTGGCTAGAGTAATCAGGAGGATGTTACACTACCAAAAAGAGGGAGTGTGATGGGGTGTCTGTCCCTCACTGGCAGAAAAGGAGTTAAAAGCAGTCCTAGGGAGGCAGCCAGTCACAGAAGGGCTTATAGGAGAAGCCAATCAGGGCTAGGCTAGCCCATATAAGAAGGGCTGCAGAACAGAGCAGGGCAGTCACTCCCTGGAGCTTGAGAAGGGAGGACTGGCTGCCTTGCAGGCGGAGGGCAGCAAGCACCCTGGGCAGAGCAGGCAGAGACCCAGGGAGCTAAAGGCAGCTCTTGGCAGGCTGCTGAGATCTGCAGGCTGAGGCCCAGATGCAAGGGCAAGGAGGGTGCTGGAGCCACGTGGGAAGTGGCTAGACCACGGACTGCCGTTTGCCATTGAAAGGAGTCTCTGAACAGTAGATTGCAGATCCTCCCAAAAGGCAGGAACATGGAGTGTGGCACAGCCGGAGGGCAATGTCACTGAAAAGGATGCTGCAGTCCTGGGAGTGACTTGAGTCCAGGAACAGAGGTGACAGCGGGCGAGACACCACCAGAAGAGGGTGCAGCGCTAATTCCCTGGACAGCCAGGAGGAGACACCGCAATGGTGAGTCCACCCCATCACAGGGAGGATATGAAGTTATTTAGCACACACTTCTGATGTTGAGAACAACATTAAGCAAGGAGCCAAAAACCATGAAGAGAAGAAATTCTTTAACTATCTACACATCAATACTAGGACCCCAGGTAACAAACAAGAGGAATTGGAGTTGGTCATTTATGATCACACATTTGATCAAGTTGGTATTATTGACACCAAGGGGATAATTTGTATAATTGGAATGTTAAAATCAATGGTTATACACCTATTCAGGAAGGATCGAGCAGCCAAAACATTATCCATTTTTTGAGTCACTGATCACTCAGAAGAAAATTATTCTGCAGTTGTATGGATCAACATTCTAACATTGACATTATAAGATGGGGTATCAGATAGTGCCTGCTGCAGACCTCCATATCACCCTAGGGAACAGGATGACCAGCTACTTAGGCACCAATATGTTATGAGTAGCGGGGAAAAGCTACACGATCTTTGGGCACTTCACTTTGAGTACTACATGGTGGAGGCCTCATGCTGCCATTACTAACACATCCTTGGAATTTGATTTTCAATAAATCTTGGAACACTGGAAAAGTCCCAGAAGACTGGAAGAAAGCTGACGTGAGAATATTTTAAAAGGATAAACAGGGTAATTATAGGTCTGCCTATATGACATTGATCCTGGGCAAAATAAGGCAGTGGCAGAGACAGGACTCAAGACAGAATTAAAAGGAGGGTAATATAATTAATGTCAATCAACATGGGTTTATGGATAATAGATCCTGTCAAACTAACTTGATTTTTTTGTATGAGATTACAAGTTAGGCTGATGCAGGTTAGCATTGATGTAACACACTTTGGCTACTCTAAGGTGTTTGACTTGGAACCACACAACATTTTAATAAAATAATTAGAATATAAAATTAACATGGCACACAATACAGGGATTAAAGCTGGCTAACTGGCAGGTCTCTAAATGTAACTGTAAATGGAGACTCGTCACTGAGCAGGTCTCTCTCTAATGGGGTCCCACACAAATTGTGTTTTGGCCCTATGCTATTTAACATCTTTATCCATGACCGCGAAAAAAAAAAAAACCAACATAAAATCATCACTGATAAAAGTTTGCAGATGAAAGAAAAATTGGGGAAGTGATAAATATGAAGAACACAGGTCATGGAGCAATCTGGATATTTTGGTAAGCTGGGTGTGTTTTAATATGGCTAAATGTAAATGTGTACATCTAGGAACAAACAGTGTAGTGCTTTAAGAGCTGATAATGTGCCTCTACCTAATTGCCCTGTGATTGATACATTTACAGCACCTCCCTATGAAGCCAGTTGACAGCTGGGAAGCTTTAGAGCAACATGCCACAACATGCTGTTTGCAGTTTCGTTGTAATTTGATGTAATAAGTGTTGACCTGAATTCGCTAAACATTTGTGTCAATTTGCCACCCAGTTTGGTTTAGTTTAATGCATTTCTGTTGCATTAAACCATAAATCAGTTAGTTGTTTTACAAGCCTGAGGTACATGATTATCCTTCCAGCTACCTTCTGAATTGCATCTTTACATTTTTCAGATGTGTACAAGGAATCATTTTCATCAGTAAAATGAAACTCTCAAGAACTCAAACAGGAAAAGCCACTGGTGTTGGTAGTTGGTGAAGCATTCCTAAATGCATTAAGATCTGTGTTTATAGGACCTGTCTAGCCAGTTAATGGGTTCTTGACTGATTTTCTTAGATGTTTACTTTTACTAAAAGCAGTTTATAACCTCTGCTCTAGTCACTTAAGTTCCTCTTAAATCATTCTGTAAATATAATGGAAAGTGAAGAAAGGGAGGAAGACAAAGTTTTCCGATCTGGGTTGCTGCTGCCCTTTTATTTTTAAACACCCTTAAGGATCTGTAGTCTCCCCGTTGTCATAGAAATAGAATGTGGTGACCTCAATATGGTGCAGCACTAATGCACAGTGCCCAGATGGATTCAGCCCAAAGCTGTATTGTCTGATGGAGTCCCTTTTGCCAGGCTCATTATTTCATTTGGATCCTAAAAAGTGCAATGAACTTCCAGTCCTCTAACACACACCCTCCCTTAGTAAATAAATGCACTTGTAGGAAAGAAAAAAAAGGCACAATTCTGCATGGCGCTAACGATTCTGAAGTCCCATGGAAGTCAATGGAATTGAAGGGTGCTCAGCAATTCACAGGATCAGGCCCGCTGAGAGGACTATCAATAGCAGTATGTCCCTGTATTTCAAAATCTTGCACCGTGTCGATTATTTTTCAGTGTACAGAATATTAGTCAACACCACCATCATTTGGAATAAGCTCTGATATTCACCCATCAGGCAACTTAATGGCAACATTTTTCTGATTTGCTACCTATCCTTCCTATAAAAAAGAAAGCACAGCTTTGTTTTGTTTTCTCCCCCACCCCCTCTTCTAAAAGTTAATACATTAGAGTCAGAATCTGGCAAATATCACTGACTGCAGTAACAGCCCTTTCATATATCAATGTTTGACTCCTCTCCATGTAAAACAGGTGATTAAGTTAATCAGAAATTGACTACTACTACAAACACCTTTTGAATAAGGTCAAATTAAGATAAGAGTCCTTGCTCTTTTTGTCTTTCAGCAACAAAGACTATAACCAGGCTACTAAATCTGTCATTAATGTCACTGTGCAGATTAAATGTCATTAAAGGCAATTTGTCACTTACACACACACTTATCTCTATCTAGTAATTAGCAAAAGGTCAGAGATAAACCTGTGTGTTTTAAGCTACAATACCGTTGTCAGCTGCAAGACATGGCAAAATATACTACATCTGTTTGCAGTATTCAATTAAAAAAATATTAACTATGTGCATCGTAAAACCAAGAAAAAAAGAATGGTTTATTTTAAAGAACTAATTAGTACCAGGATCAAATCTGCCACCTTCACTCACATTGAGTAAAGCCCTACTCCATAAGTAGTCTGATTTCAGTGGGTCTACTTGTGGATTAAGTGGGTGAATATGGCAGAATTGAGCCTGCTGTCTGGGGGGGCCTTATGAAATGGGCCGACAGGCACTGGTCAAATTCCACAACTAGTTTCAAAACTGACACCTATTGCACTCGCAGAGGGCAGTCTCCGGGGGTCAAGAAGTGAGTGGATAAACCATGGAGAGTGAATTAGCTGCTCATTCTGATAGACCCTGGACGTCCCTTCAAGTCACACATGAGTAAGACTCTTCATTTTCAGTTTTTATTTTGCTTAAAATTTCCTGGGAATTTTCAGTGTTTATTCCTAAGTTCCAAAAGCAGCAAACTCCTCCCTGCACCAAAAAAAGAGAGAAGGGCAGCCGGCAGGGGGGGAGGGGCAGCCGGTGCCTACAAGGCACAGCAGGCAGGGGGAGCCCATTACTCCTGGAGTGCAGCAGGCAGGGGGGAGGTGAGGAGTGCTTGGCAGTCACATCAGGCCGCTGGCAAGCAGGTGGGGATGCGAAGGGGAGGGTGCCCAGTACTCACCCGCATAGCGATTGGGAAGCTTTCCTTTCTCTGTGGGCCTGATGCTACAGCAGTCAGGCGGTTTTGGCTAGGGGATTCGTCACTGCACAGACAAACGGGACGGGGCTGTGCTGAAGCGCTGGGGTCAGGAGCGGGCTCTGTCCAGCAGAGGAAGAGGACAGGGCTGCACGGAAAGGTGCAGCTACAAGGGTCAGCTCTCATGGGGTACAGCCTCCCGCTCCCTGCAGGCCTGTCACTGCAGCAGTCAGGCGGTCTCAGCTACCAGGACCTGGTTCCCAGCCCACCTCATTCCCCCACTGCCCTACAATGGTAGCAGGGATTCCAAGGGGATAGACAGTCCCAGCTAACCCAAAATTTGGGGGCGGGGGAGGAGGGTGGGGAGAAACAGTAAAACACAATAATTGACTTATTTTCAAAACCCAGGATTCTTTCTGAGAAAAATCAGTAAATACCAAAAGCAAGGGGCCTTATGAGGCCTGTTGTCTAGGCGGTGTGGGGAAGCAGGCACTGCTAACACACACGTCATATCTGACCTATGGACAAACAGAAAATATCAGTCCTTCAGCGCTGACATCTCAGTGTCTTTCACAAGAACTAAATGGGGCAAAGCACGTGGGGCAGGAGAGGGAAACTGAAGCCATTCATCATTTTAATCACAGGAGTAAATGGGATTCCACAGTGATTAACTTCTTCATTCCCTCCCTTGTCACCACAGCAACTCACTCCTCCAGAAGGGGGATATTGCTAGTGAGGAAATCTAGGCAACATTCAGAACTTGACAAATGGTCTGTTAATCTGAATTACGAGAACTTCCGTTTGTTTTTAATCACAGCAACCCCACTTTAGCAAAGATAGTAAAATGCTAGGCCTTCATCACCACCACATGCACATGCTGTGGTCATGCGTGTGCCCCATTTCTCTAATGAGCAACAGCCAACTGAAATCCAGAGCCTGCTATGAACCCTACACAAGGAGAGTCCCACAGAAGAGAATGGGACTGTATGCAGGGGTCTGTCTGTCTGTGCAGATTCATCGCAGGACCATGGCCTCTGGGTGCAATTTCCACAAATGCTATGTTTACGATCTTTACTTGACCCTGGTGTGGTGGTTGTGGTGGTATTTTTTTCTACCCATCAACTCTCCAGAACAAGAAGGAAAATCTGCAATCAGAGGTCAGATGCTTGCTTGCCACAGCAATAAAACAACTCAGTTCCATACGTACTAACATATGTTAGAGCCATAAGACATTTCCTCTAGAGTATGATTCCTTCCATTTCCACCATTATCTATTCCATATCCGTGCTACAGTCACCATCCTGTAGCTGTAAACTCCCATTGCCTGGTTTTCAGCTCTGTCCTATGAGTGATTGTGGAGATGCCTTCCTCAGAATCCCAAACTGCTCACAGTCCTTGCCCTGAACACCCATGCAAGGGGAAAAGAAAAGGTCACCAATGATCAGGTAGTGCCTCTGTATCCTCTTACATGCCACGGTGCCCATCAACACTGCTTCTGTATTATCCTAAGAGAGACACTAGATTTGTTTTAGTGACAACAGGCATTTTCTTCTTCATCTGCGGCATTCCTGATCACCCCTGCTAATTTCAAGGATCAAGAGAAAAAGCCCCTGTTGCTAAACTCATACTTCCAGAATGAACCTGGATTTCTTTGCATGGATGTGAGAAACATCACCGCTAGGTCATCATGCTGTCTCAGAACGTGCAGCCCACTTAAAGAGAGAGTGTTAAGAGGGGTATTAACAAAGATAATTGTAGGCTGCTGCTGACAACCAGGCTACTTTGTAACTTGCAAAGCTGTACCAGAAAGCCAGTCTTTTCTTAAAGGTGAATACTACTTTTTAAATAGATGACAAGTAAAACAGAGGTCTGGCTCATTTGTAATCATTTAAGATCCCAGGGCATTTTTCTTAAAAGCAGGAGTGTTAACCTTAACATCCCAGCCAAATCCAATCTCAGTTAATTATTCTGCCTATAGTGATCACACTTACAATATGCCAGCTTTTCTTTAAATAAATAGATAGATTACCTCGATATTTCCTATGCTGACTACAGGTTACCCAGATCACTGCCAAGACAAGGTAATGTTACCTAGAGGCCCAGTCCAAATCCTAGTGGAGGCCTGGTCACCCCTACAGAGAAAAAGTGGGTTCTTAACTTGAGCTAACTAACTTGAATTGAAAACCTAATGAAGACAAAAGCAGTTTATAGTTTTCTCATAAGTTTGCAGGTTGAGTCAAATACAAGACTCCTCTAGTTGGCTTTAACTCCACCTGCTAGCTCATATGAAAACTACAAATTGCCCTGTCTTCACTAGGATTTTAGCTCAAGGTAACTCAGGTTCAGAACACCCCTATTTTTCATAGTGGAGAGAAGGCCAAAGTCAGTGGAAAGACTCCCATTGATTTCTATGGGAGATGGCTCAGGTCCCAAGTCCTTATTCTAAATCAAAGGGCAAGTCTGTAAGGGGGATCACTGTATCTGAACCCCCGCTGCTGTTTTGACTGGATACAGTATCCTCCTTCCCCTGTTGCAGAGCTCCAACACATACAGGTTAAATGACTTATCCAAGGCCAAAAGTAATACCCAGGTCAAACATGTACAACACCACTAGTGGCTGGCGCTCTAGTGGGTAACATCCAGCTACTGGTACCAGCTAATTAAAGTTAGTCCTTAAGCTCAAGTATTAGAGGTCGGTGTTGTGGTGCTGAAGGTGCAGGGCTCAAACCGTTCTGACAACCTTTGTGATAGGTCATTAGCGTGGCAGAACCAGAAATAAAAATCTAGGTGTACAAATTCAACGGTCAGAGAAGACTGCGCTGCTCTTAAATCTTTCCAGTTGTCTTTTCTCTCGAAGTGACCAGACAATAGCACACTTGGTTCCCCTTCTGTGATAACATAGTTGTGATGAATATGTATAGTAGTTAAGGAAAGATCTTTTGGCTAAAAAAGGTTTCAAATTCCTTTGTTCCTATTTCTGTTGGATTTTGCATATTGGCAGCAATTAACTCCGTCCCCCAAAGTTTTTAAGCATCTGCTTATGATGGCAGTGCAATGCCACAGAACATTATTCAGCTTTTACCTGTGCTTCCATCACAGCAGGGGACAGCTAGTTAGCCACCCCCAGATGCTGTCTGGAATTAATAGTTTACAGTAAAGTAAGATGGATATAAAGAGTCTCGATAATGGACAGTCTCCTCAGTTCATTGTCACAAAAATCTATTATGATTAATAGGAAATGTGTGTATGAAACAAGTTTATATCACAGCAGGCAAGACCATTTATGCCTGCTAAAAAAAACTGGTGAGGTTTATGTGTGTGTGTACATGTATGTTCTATTTTGCACCAGAGGATTTAATCCTGAACCATTAAAGTTAATGGGTTCCCCCCCGCGCACCATTGATTTGAATGGGAGCAGAGTCAAGCTAATTGGACAGACAATATCTGTTGTGACCTCAATGCCCCACAGTACTGGATGTTCTGCCCTGGAACAGATGCAAGGAGGACAGTGTACAGAATGTGATAACTGACATGATAGTATGCTTACCACAGATTTACATGCAAAAGGTATGAATCAATATTGACCTGAAGGAAGAAAACTTTTATCCTTATCATGCTGAAGGGTATTAGAACCTAGGCGTTGCAAAAGCAATTTTAGCTTCCTGCTTGCATGCTTGTATTGTATTTCAGAGGCAGTCACACTGCCTTAAAAAAAAAAAAAAAAAAGATAAAAATCTTGTGTGAACACTGTGCTAGCACTACCCTGCAGCTGTGGTCAAGACTGCTATGTTTAAAGGTTACAGTGATTAAGCGCTGTGATTAATTTAGTCTCAACAGAATCAATTCCACTCAACTACAAATCTAATTTACATACTGGAGAAGACTCTGCTTGTTCCTTGATCTGCATAGTTTGAAATGTGGATTCATTTTTCTTCAAAATGTGCATTTTGAGGGATCGTAGTAAAATTAACTAATGTTTTGACAAAACAAATAAGGATAAAGCTATTTTTGTGTCATTAAGGCAAGTAAACAATGTTAATTTATAGTTTCTGTTCAGAGTTGTCACTGAAGACCTATCTGATTCTAGAGCCCAATAGCATGGACTCTAGATTAAGGGCTAGCCTACAAGGGGAAATTTACCAGCATAGCTCTACTGGTATCGTTAATTATACCGTTATAGCCACGCTGATGTAACTGCCCATGAGAACACTCTTTCAGAATTTAATGTGCCTATTTTGGGTTTAGGTTCAACCAGTTCCAAAGAGATGCAAGCTAAACCTAAAAAAGGCACTCTAAATCCCAAAGGAAAGTGCCCAGGCGAGGAGTTATACTGGCACAGCTACAGTGGAAGACTGGTATAACTGTGGCAGTAAATCCCCCTATTAAGGGAAGCCTAAGGCATTACATCTATTTATATGCATTGGCTGTAGTGCAACTGACATTAAAATCATGACAGATTCTGGAATACATCACAGTGTAAGTTATGGGACGGGTGGAAATAATAGAACTCCCCACCACCACGCCCTCACTGACTCATACCTCTGAATTAAATGGAAAGCTCCCTTCCCTCATACACCTCAACTCCCCGCCACTTAACAGCACTGACAATCTCTGAGAGGGAGCCAGACAGCCTAGTCCTTCCTCTCTTTTTTGAGCAGCCACTTTCACCTTTTTAAAGTGCAGGTAGAGGTTCACAGGAATAGCCTCTTCTACATCAGGTGGTACAGCCTGTAGTCTGGCAATCTTGGTGCTCCCACACTCTCGCCTGCCCATTTTGCAGCTCTGGGTGTTCCCTAGCACCTAGCATGGTGTGTACATTTCACCTGTTCAGAGGTTACAGAAGCACACAGTGCAACTTGAGGTGCAAGAAAAGACCAGCACAGAAAGTATTAGATGACATCACCCATATGCCAGAAGAGAAAGTGGAAAGGGCCTCTTCCACCCAGCAACCCTCAAAACTCATCTGCACTGAAGAGGAGCCGTCTACCCTACTATCCCCATGAAGGATGGGGATGTGTTCTTGATGGCGATGTATAAAGGAAGCCAGGCCAAATAGCAAATAGGTGGGAAGGGGCATTCAGATAAAAGTTCTACATCTTTAGAGGGTGTCTCATCCTCAGGTCAGTGTCCATTCTCAGCAGGATATCCTGGTTCATCAGCGCTACAAACACAAACTATATTTAACTTGGCTTTTCCAGGTCAAGGGGGGTGGGGTGCGGAAGGGGAGGGAATTTGAGATCATGCCATGATGTCCTATTTGCTAATGTTTTGTTTCCATTTTTCAGAGTTTTATCATCTTTCTTTAAACATCTGCAAGTTCATGTCTTCTTTCAGAGGAGAATCATGTTCCAGATGAAAAGACCCATGTTTCTACATGCTCGTGGTAGGATCTTCGAAAGTACTCAGCATTGATTTCAGTAGGGGCAGAGTTGGTCAGTGCTGAGCACTTTTGAGAATTTCCCACCTTTAAACTCCAATTTTGCTGTGAGCTGAGTGGACTCCTGGGTGTCCTGGCACTCGGTGAAAGTCATTGGACCAGGATCGGGATTTTTAGTGCTCTAGATTTGCAGAGGCTGTCTAGAAGCTTGAGGGACACCAATGTCAGAGACAACTTGAAGGAAACACTACAGCCGTCTCATACTTTTCAGTAGTGGCCACATGTTTGTGGAACAAGTAACCTTTTTAATTTCTGGTCGTCTTTGTGCATGTTCATCACTGAGAATTAGAGAGCTCTTATTCTCTCAGTGAAGCACAGCAATTCCAGCCAAATGAAACCACACAGGGTGTTTTCCCTACAAAAGAAACTAGATGGGAGGGAGGGAGGATTTCTTCCTAAACCTAAAATGAATTCTGAACACTACAATTTATCTAGCATTTGGTTGTCTGCCTGCAGTTATTGCAATCCAAACCCTCTTAAAACATACCTGATGAGCCATTTCTTTTTGTTACCCCTTAACATCATCCTAGAAATACCTTAAATTATAAATACATCACAGAAATCTGATCTGAAAAGCCCTCAGCACATCCTGATCCTTATCACACAGTTTTTCTTTCAGCTGAGTGCCCTGGCACTCAGTGTTTTGTCAATACCAGCGCAGCGTGGCTTCAAATATTTAGCTTAACTTGATCTTCCAAATTGTAAAAGATAAAAGCCAGAGTCTTCTAACACCATTTGCTGAGCAAACAATTGGTCCCAGAAGATGAGATAATGCTCTATTCCCCTTACTCTGGTCGCTCCCTCTCCTAGTAACGCTTGCGCTCTAGCATGCAGAGAGAGATTCGTGACAGATGCCAGAAGTGACAGCTTTGTTTCATCAAGGCTATGTTCCGTGTGCACGTCAGGGCTAGCCATCAGTCGGGGACCTAAGCAACTGCTGAGATGACAGCTTCTCGGATTCTTTCATCAACCAATGTGACTGGGTGACCTTTTCCAGCCTTAGCAAGCTGCCTTCCTTCTTTATTCAATCATAGTAGAAAATAAGTCCCTTTGGGTAAATCTTGCCCTTTCCCTAATTTTAAATGATCATGATTGCCATTATGCCTGTTCTCTAACAATAGTTGGGAGCAGATGCACTTTCTTCTGGGAAAAAAAGGCAAACAAGCACAAAAAGGAAACAATTTGCATACATAAAGAAATTCTGTGTTCCATGTTGACACACATTTCAGAATGCTCAGGGTTCCACCCCTGTATTAAGGGTCATTGGTTCTCAGGGTGGTTTTCTCTTGGGTCCAGGGCAGGTGCATGAGTGCCTACACCTGGGGTCCCCAATGCGGTGCCCTCGTCCTGGCCGGCGGTTGAACATCCGCCGAAATGGTCCTTCATCTGGCGGGTGCCAGACGAAAAGGTCGGGGACCACTGGCCTACACCATTATACAGAGACAACTCCCCTATCAATGCATCTCTAGTCTTAGGGGATGTCTTTAGTGCAGCAGCAAAAGGAACAGGATTGATGCATGCAATTTTGTGGGGAGGAGGAGAAATTCTTTTACCACCACCACAGAAGAGAACATTACAGCTCTCCAATGAACCTGCTTTTGTCCCATATCACTCAATGCGTTTATCACGGCTGTAAAAGAGGTTAGTACTGCAATTGCCCTCCTTGTAGCTTGGTAATTAGAGAAAGGCAAATAATGCAACGAGTTCCATGCTATGACCTGTCTGTCTGAAATTTAAATGAGTCTGCTTGGGAGAAGCTTTTGCCTGTTTTATCTTTGCTTTCTGTGTACACTTGAACACTTGAGTTTTACTAGCATGAACGCTCATGGCAAGTGAATTTCAAAGTTACATGAAGTATTAATAGAAACAGAATTTTAAATCCCATGCAGAAGTACTTGCTCTGGGCGCAGCTATATGTCCATCCAATCAGGGACGAGAAAAACAAAACCTTCCTGGGCAATCGCAACACAGCTTTAAATTTGGGGCAAGAACTGTCTGTCTATCTTAAGGTAGATGCTGCTGCCCATCACTGCAGTATCTGAACACCTTCTACGTAAAATTAATAGCAACAGCTAAGTCCCTAGTGGCCGGTCTCTCATGTTTATACACTGTCCAAATTCTGATAGGTGCCTCTCGGAGCTACCATTATACAAATAAGTAACCGCAGCAGCAGCTCCTCCAATTTTAATATTTGTGATCAGTCTATGGAGTAAAAATAAACCAAAGAGATTTTTACCAAATAAATTCAAACAACAAATATGGGAAAATCTCTTTGCAGATATTTACATGAACAGCAACAGAAGCTAAATTCATTCAGTACATTCTTTACTCCTCAACTCTCCTGGGGAGAACATATGCTTTGGGCAAGTACAGTAAAAGTGCCAGGGTCTGACGGGGCACACAGAATCATCTATTCATAGAAGTTAGAGATGAAGAGCCCAGTTAACGAATGCCATCCAGCCTCTTCTCTGGCCAATGTAAAATTGTTCCTTACTCTGGATAGGTTAATGATTTGTACTACTTTCCCTTAGAAAGCTGCCTTCTCAAAAGAAGGATGTGCGTGAACTATTTCTACCTATTACACTCAGGAAGTATAGATCCTGTTTAGTTTGTGGAGAAGGACAATTTGAAACTAGTATTAAAAAAAATTGTTCCATGTAAAAATGGAGCAGGATTTAACTCTCTTATTTGGGGGAGTGGAGAGGGTGTGGAATGCCACCCAAACCTAGTAGTCATGTATCTTTGCAATACTCAGTTATGACATAACCACTGGGTTATTTCACAGGGTAACAGAATGCAGCCTCTTCATTGGCCCACAGGACAAGAGGAGTTAAAAGAAGATGAATAGTACTGAAATAGAGGCAGAACACAATGATAATGATCTCTTAATAGGCAGCAACACCCATCAGCATTTATTCTTAAATTCTAAAGCTTTACCATACTTCATCATTTGAGGGATTATGGAACCTTCTGTAGAACTGTTTAGCCTGCTAGTTCCTACGAATGGAAACCAAAATCCCACACAAGCTACTAAAATCTTCTGGGGGTTTGACAAGCCACTTTTCAATAATCCTTTTAAGTGCTTCTGTAGAAGTGAGGATGAATTTGCCAAATCCAGGAAAGCTGCTTCTAATTCTTCTTCAATTCATATCACAACTAGCTAGTGCTATGTGCGTTTCAGTTTAGATAAATACTGAAAAATTCCAATACGCTCAAACCATCTAGACTAGACACTGGACTGGCAATTGTGGGCACTCCGGATTGCATCAGACTTCCAGTTCTACTAGGTTTTGATCTAATGAGCATTAACTAAACAAGCATCCAAACGAACACCCTTGATTTAAACATCCTTGTGTCATAGGGGAAGTTTGGATAGGGACCTGAACTGCAGGATGGGTGACTTCCTAAAAATAACAGGAAAATAGCCTCTCTCATGGTATTTGGGTGTTTTCTAATTCCTTATAAACCTGAAAATGCAGACTCCAAAGAGGGGAAACTCATGGGGCAAGAGACAGGAGAAAGACCCAGGTTCAATGGAAAGACAGCAGGACAGAGAGGGTGTGAAAAAGCTGATGGAAAAGGAGAGAATGGGGAATAAAATGAGGGAAAATCAGAGAGAAGAAGAAGAAGAAAAGAGACAGATGTGGGCGTGATTAAAGCAAAATAGGGGGTAGGAGGAAGACCTCTGAGGTCAAAATGAGCAGAGGAAAAAGCAAAGATAGAAGGGATGAGAAAGAGAAAAATAAACACCCACAACAAGAGCAGGGAAAGCAGACAACTCACAATAAGGGAGCAGGTCACAACTCTGCAGTCAGAGTTTACTGTAGTCATGGATATACATCTAGGTCAAGATTTTCAGAAAGGGACCAGTGGTTTTGCACTCTTCAATTTTTGGGTGTCCAACATGTAGAGTGACCAGACAGTAAATGTTAAAAATCAGGACGGGGTGGAGGGTAATAGGAGTCTATATAAGACAGACCCAAAAATCGGGACTGTCTCTATAAAATCGGGACATCTGGTCACCCTACCAACATGAGACACCATAAAAAGGCCCGATATGCAGAGGCCCTATTAAGGAATCTCATATTTGGCACCCAAAAAGTACGACAATTCAAAGTCTTTAGTCACTTTTTAAAATCGTTCTCCATGTCCCAAACTCAGGCAATTAGAGCTATCCAGTATTTTCTCTGAGATCAAGAAAAGTGGTAGAAATATCAAAGTTCAGTAAGTCAATTTTCTCCAGGTTTTGACATCTGTGTTGTGTTCAGATCACATGTCAATATACCCCTCCTTGCTGCTCTCCTCCCCACTTCAACTTTTTTTATGAAGGTGCAGAAAAAGCTAGCAGCCCCATAAAGATTGCACGTGGTACTTAAAATGCAAATTAAAGAACCTTCCAGAGGTGAGCCTAAGACAAAGGTCAAATCCAGATCCAAATTTCCCCAAAGATTGGGTGGGTGTGATCTGACTCGGGGTCATGTTTTGGGCCCATCTGTAGAATCCACAGCACTAGGCCTTAAGGGACATTGCCCACCCCTACAGTTTAATGCAGATTTGCTACTATTGCACATAGAGGGATTCCCTTTGCCCTGTGCCCCATGGGAACGTTTTACCTCGCCCACTACTTTCTTCCTATTCCCTCCTAAAGTAACAGTTGGCCTGCCTGCCAAACATCCTCCCCCACTCCCCTGGAAAACAGAAGATGCCAGCAGAGAGCCTCTTGGGTCCCTTGAAAGCCAGCTACAGTGATGGTGTTGAATTGGAAACGCCATGTGAACCAAAGGGGTTGGTTCAGGTCCAAGCACTCACAAACCAGACTGCAGTTTTGAGTTGACTAACGCTGTCACAAAGCGAACCCTGCAGGGTTCATACAGTTCTAATTTGCCTGCTGCCAGGGGGAGATTACAGTGCTGGCAGGTAAACTGAGAAAATGTGCTGTAGAAGGTCTTTGCGAGAGAGGGAAGGGAGAGAATAAACACAGAACCCCAGTGTGTCACTTTTACAGTCACTTTTCCTGACAACAGCTGCACTTTAATACACGGCATTTAGAGTAAACAACTCAGAGCAAATGGTTCTTTGGATGTGGGAAGAGGTTGCTCTTTTCACAGACTATGCTACAAGTGCAGCTGAACAAGCCCCACAAACACTGAGAGTGCAGAACAGAATGGCTCATTTTTATCTGTCTTTGTGCCAATTACATCCATTATTTCTGTGACCACAGGGAATGGTGAATCTACAGTAAGGCACTAATAAAAAGAGCAACATTTACTGCACAATACTATGTCCTATTCTATGGAAAGGAATACCACAAGTGCCATGCGGCGCAAAAAAAATAATAATCAGAGAAGTGGACTCAGCCCAATATATCACACCCTCAACAACTAAAAATGAGCATTGTCCACGGAGTATCTTTTTGTTAGTATCTTTGAAAATGGGTTTTTATAAGATTGTAATCTTTGTATTTTACTATGTGAGGCTAATAAATACATGGCCAAAAAAAAAAACACCCCACCCTGTAAAATCCATTAATGTTAACATGTTTTAGTGGTTTGTCAAGGAAGTTCCCATAATGTTTTGAAACAAAGACAAATTCTGTTCTCATTTACACCAGTGTAAATTGATTGGAATGCAGTCGCTCTAGATTTACTCTGGTGAAAACAAGAGCAGGCCATGGTCCTAGACATTGAACACGATAGCTTTACTCTCCAGTACGGATGTCACTTCATCCAAATTTTCCGAGATCATTTTGATTTCAACAGGCCTTACCCCCAGATCAGAACATGCCTTTTTTTGATTTCAACAATAGGGCTGCTGCTGAAGCATGCTACTAATTATTACCAGGTCTGGCGGTGTCACCAGGTTGCACTGGTAACGTTAGAATGTTGTTAAAGGGCATCATGTTGCAAGGCTTCATTGCAGTGATGTGAGATACCATCATGAATTGAAGAGTTTGCTGCACACGGCAAACGACACTAAGAGCTTGTCTTCACTACAGCTGCTGGTCGATCTAAGCTATGCAATTTGAGTTACGTTAGTAGTGTAACTCAAGTCGACGAAGCTTAGATCTACTTACAGCGGGGTCCACACTAGGCTACATCGACGGGAGACACTTTCCCACCGACATTGCTTCCGCCTTTCATTGAGGGGGAGTACAGAAATAGATGGGAAAGCGCTCTCCCATCGATAGGGCTTGTCTTCACTAGACCCACTAAATCGATGCTGCTGCATTGATTGCAACAGTGCCAAGTTAGCTGCGTAGCGAAGACAAGCCCTTAGTTCTAATCTTTGATTCACTTCTCTTACTGCATGAGATGCGCTTAATGCAGAGGCCCTGCTACTAGTCCGTTCTTGAAAAGGACTAGGTGTGATGGGATCCAATGATTCAATATCAAGATGTTCAGGCAACTTCAACAAGCCAAAGAGGCTTTTAATCTTGAGTATCAGACAAGAATCAGAAGGGCAATTGTCCAACTCCTGAAAGCAGGAAAACAACAACGGGAATAGAGTCAACTTCAGTTTAAAATATACCTATTTCTTATGACAGAGAAATCGTTCCAGGGGCCAAGTTTTACCCCTATGCAAGTATAACAGCACTGAAGCCAGTGGAGCCACAGTTGTTCACATTGGGCCACAATTTAACCCCAAATATCCAGTGCAGACTTACAGTAGTCCTAGACTTCCATACTTAAAAACACCACCAGATAACAGAGACATTTAACTCAAACTCACACAAACAAAAGAATCCAACAGTCACTGTGCTATCATGCCAGTAACCCTCACACAAGAATAAAAAAAGGCCTTCTGAGACATTTGTAACTCATCAGCTCTGCAATATATTTTCAAAGCATGTCAGAACACAAAAAGAGGATTAAGTTCCCTATACTTCCACTCCTTTCTCCCCTTCTCCTCTCGCCATTGTATGGATGGCGCTGCTAACTGGATAAAGTGAGTGACAGAGTTATATGATTGCTACATAAAGGTAGTACACATGCAAAAATCTTCAGAACATGGAAAAAATTATCAAAGAGCTTGCACCATCTGTCTGTGGAGAAAAAAACAACAGCTGGTGCAAGAAGCTGCAAGATGCCAGCCCTACAAGTGACAAGATGGGAAATGACAGGAAACAGCTTTTCACTCTTCTAACAGCAAAAGAAACGTACAGCCCGTGTTCTTGTGTTTGAAAACCTCCAGATGCTGCCCTCTTCTCACATTTCCATATCTTTGTTCATGAAACATCTGAAAGCTTTTCTATTTTTACAGTGGAAAAAAAGCACATAGGCATCAAACACACACACACACACACACACACACACTTTCCTTGTGAGGGGGATGCTGAAAGAATTTTAATCATGATCATAAAAAACGTGAAAATGAAAAGAAAAATCAGTAGTATTTGAAGTGAGAAACCTTTGAAAGTTGCTCCAACACTTCCTTCTTACAAAATTTACACTGTGTTTTGTTTTTGTCAGCTTTATTAAATATCAAAATATTAGCTTTAGCTGGGACTGATTAGGCTCAGGATGTATTCAAGGCAATATTACAGTGTCTCAAATGTTCTGCCAAGATGGCAAACTACTTGAGGTCAGGTGCCAAAATACCACAGCCAAGCCTTTCAAAAGTAACTAGTGATTTTAGGTGCCTCGATTTCTGAGTGCTCAGTGAGAGGCACTTACATGTGCCCTGATTTTCAGAGCGTGGGTGCTCAGCACTTGCTGAAAGACAGGTCTCTCTAGGTGTCTCTAGTCGGGTACTCAAAAATGGAGGTATCCAAAGCCACAAGTCACTACCTAAAAATTTGGCAGTCACACCGCCAAGAGAGATGCCATTGGTGTTGATTGGGTTTAGGTGAAATGGCAACTAAATATTGTAACTTCAGATGTAGTCAACTTGAAATAATTAACAAAAGTAGACAATAGCTGTGTATTATCTTGCTAGGACAGGACCTGTATTGAAAAATCAATGAGAAAATATGGGGTACAAAGAAGAACAGAGTAAGTCTTACTAGTTTTCTGCAGTTTTAGAGCAAGGCAGGATCTCTCATCTCCTAAACCTTTCTACTGAGCATAAATATCTAGAACTAGCAGATTAGACTTTGACTCAAGCAAGGTCCTTTTGAGGGGAGAACAATGCTGAGTGGGTAATACTGAAGTGGGAAGTTGGTAACATCACAGAAATGATGATCAAAACCAGAGGTCGAAGGAAGTGTTAGATTTTGCTGCCCCAAGTGACGCTGAATAGAGCCCTTTATTTTTTGCAAACACAAAACACCAAATAAAATGAAAAACCATCCAGAAAACCTAAATAAAACAAAAAATCCCTCTTCTATTTCCCACAGCTCATCTCCTTTCCCTCTATTTCCCACTCCTCTTCTCCTCATCCTGGATAGTTTGGCCACTCTGGGCCCTAATTTGAGAAGAGTGCGGGGATACATGCTGCATACACAGTGATGCAACTGTGAGGAGAAAATGCAGGGGACACTCCCAGAAGCGTGGAAGTGGGTCTGATTTCAGTGGCTGGGCTGAGTGAGGGGGAGGTTGAACCAACACGTGTCAGGGATGGTCTAGGTTTACCTGGGCCTGTCTCAGCACAGGGGGCTGGACTTGATTCCTCGAGGGCCCTTCCAGCCCATTTCTATGATTCTTTAAATATTATCCGCACATACATCTCTCAATTACACGTCTTGACAAGTTACAAGCTTTCTGCAGATACCTTTTATGTAAGGCTAAGAGTCGGCCAGATATTTTTAGTAAAGTCGGGGATAGGTCATGGGCTTCCGTGAATTTTTGTTGGCCAATGACCTGTCCTTGAGTTTCACTAAAAATATCCCTGACAAAATGGGGAGGGAGGTGGGTTTAGCAACCACGGCTGCTGGAGCTCTGGGGTCCCCTGCCGCTGTGGTGAGTGGGAACTCTGGGGTACCCCCCCTCACACACACAGTGGCAGAGCAGCTCTGGAGGGGGCCGGCTGCCTGCGGTGGCAGGGAGCTCCAGGTGTTCCCCAGCCACAGCAGGGCAGCTGCAAGGTCCCCTCACCAGGGCAGGGACTGGGAACTGCCGATGTGGGAGCAGCTTGGAGTGCCAGCTCTGGGGCAGAAAATGTCACGGGGGTCTCTGGAAATCATGGATTCTGTGATATAATTGTAGCCTTACTTATGTGTTACTCTTCTGGATAAATATCCTAAGATGTGTTGGTGTAGTCAGTCATGTCTGACGTGCAAGCTGTTTGCAAACAACAGGGGACCCATTGCCACAAGGTCTGTGTGTCACAAGGGGTCCATGAGGTTTTATGGGAACGGGCCACTTGAGATATTTTATTAATTGAAATGTAAAAAATTAAAAAAAGAGACCAAATGAAAACACAAAATTCAGAAACATTTAAAAAAAGGGAAAGAATTTCATGGGACTCTAAAACTGGATGCTGCCTTAGCTGGAGAAGAGTGCAAGTTCCAGTGTCTCCCTTTGAGCGCCAATGGGCTAGAGACAGGCTGCATGGAGAACCTTGGTGGTAATATCTATGTTTGACAAAGGGAAGGAAGAGAGATTCAAAAAAGAGGGGTAATGTGGGCTTCAAGACATCCACGGAGTCAAGTATTTACAATTTAGGCCACTTTGACCTTGGTTTGCCTCCCTGAGCAGCACCTTGGCCAGACCGCAATTACTCATCTCTTTCCCTTACCTGCATTAGTTTTTAACATGGAAAATGTTACAGTGGAAAAAATACTGTGCAGCAGTTGACTTAAATTAGCCAACAGAAAATGCTACACTTCCATAGCATCCTTCCCCCAGGGATTTCAAAACACCTTTTGGGCACTCTAGTTCATCACCAGCTCCCTGTTCAATTTGTACATCAGACCTTTAGGGGGGATAGTGATATAATCTGGGTGGTGGGATTATCAGAAGCAGAAGGCATGCTTGGCAAGCTCTTATTTTCATCAGATCAGGATGATCTGTGCTTTCGCAGTTCATGGCTTGATGAAAGTTCTGCTTGAAGACAACAGAGAAGCATAGGCCAGGGGATAGATCTTGAGAGTCTGGGAGAGAATTCCTCTCTCTGTTAGTGGTAGGTTTGTCCTCCATTTGTCTAAGAGCTTCAAAATTTAGAGATGATCTTTGAGCGCTGGCAGGGGTAAGAGTAGGAAAGACTCTTTTCCCCCCCATGTATCTGGCTGAGCATTTCTCTCTGATCCAAACTTTACCATAGTAATACAGTATCAGAGGGGTAGCCGTGTTAGTCTGGTTCTGTAGAAGCAGCAAAGAATCCTGTGGCACCTTATAGACTAACAGACGTTTTGCAGCATGAGCTTTCGTGGGTGAATACCCACTTCCTTGGATGCAAGTAGTGGAAATTTCCAGGAGCAGGTATATATAAGCAAGCAAGAAGCAAGCTAGAGATAACGAGGTTAGATCAATCAGGGCCTCATCCTCCCTGATTGATCTAACCTCGTTATCTCTAGCTTGCTTCTTGCTTGCTTATATATACCTGCCCCTGGAAATTTCCACTACTTGCATCCGAAGAAGTGGGTATTCACCCACGAAAGCTCATGCTGCAAAACGTTTGTTAGTCTATAAGGTGCCACAGGATTCTTTGCTGCTTCCATAGTAATACAGATCTCTGTGAAATTCTCTATTCTTGAAGGTCACTCAGAGGCTACTGCTTGTGCAAAATGTCTCTGCTCTCCTTTTAAACAGTTCTATCCACACTAAATTATTCTGCCAATTATCCTGGCACTATATTGGCTTCCTGTTCACTTTGAGGAGCAACTCCACGTGTTGGTTACCTAAGAGACAGATCATAACCCCGTTTTGTGGTGAGGTGCTCCAGCTAAGAGGCATTAGATTTGAACACTTGGGGACTGATGGGAAAGTATTCTTGGCACAAAGCACTCGATTCTTGAATTTGATTTCCTGGCTGGCCTCACACCGCCTGAATCTTCCTTAGGGTTGAGATTTATGGTGCAACAAAAGGCCTCTCTCTTTTTCTCAAGCATTTGTTTCTAGGAAATTTGTGTTTATTTTGAGGAAATATCTTTTTCTTGCTTGTGCGAAAGAGACAAAAATTGTATATAGTTCCTAAATGTGTTTATGCACCTGGAAACAAGTAGATAGACAAGTGTATTGTTTACAGAACAATTCAGAAAGAGTTCAACTCCCACAACAGTGCTGCGTAGAGAAACTCCTTCAAAGAATTACTGACTTATTAGCACCAGATTCAATTACCATTAAATCCACCTTTATCTGAACAATTACAAGTATCTACTGTTGCTTCTGAGTTTTTTCTATCACCTGTTCCTTAAGAAGGAAATCCAGAACAAAACTATAGTTGAATAACACCACAAACTCAGAAAATTCAAGAGCCACTGATCCTGAAGACCAAAAAACCCAGCAAGGCAGCTATCAGCAGTCAGTCAACAAATCTATGACTAACTACATAAGCAAAACAAATCACGTACAAACAAAAATCAACAAGCATACATTCAGGGCTAAAAGGCCTGCACTGACACAGAACTAACCAGAAGTCCCAACACATCATCACTTTACCCTAAAAGGCCACTCAACTCTGAATAAAACCACATTTCCTCTCAAGAATGTCTGAATCCCCAAACATCAACTGCCATTGCAGGGCAAAAAAAACAACAACAAAGGAGCAAAAACTTTTGATGACAATATGATATAAATCAAACATAAGCTACTTGTCTTCATTTTCAGGGCCCTTCATGGCCTATCCCCACCCTGTTGTCCTTATCTCAGGCTTCTGATGGCCAAAAGGCCATTAAAAAAAAAAAAGAGAGAGATCTTCATGCTTTTGCTCCTGCGGCCCCACAAGTTTGGGAGCTCCCAGTAAGCATCTGTAAAGGTGCCTCAATATCCTCTTTGAAATCTTTCCTTAAAACTCTCCTTTGCTCCGATGCCTACAAAAAAAATTCACAATGGTTGGGCCATTGGTGGGCTATCAGACCGACCAATACTGTCTCACTGATTCCTTCTACTCGCCCATCTCCGTCCCTACACACTGGTTGTCTCTCGTGTCTTATACGGAGACTGAGCTCTCTAAAGCAGGGACCATCTTGTCGTCTGTGTTTACACTGTGCCAAGCACACTGGAGTCCTGATCCATGGCTGGGGCTCCTAAGTGCTACGGTAACACAAAGAATAAGAATACTATTATTATTCATTTGTATTATAATAGCACCCAAACAGCTCCACCGAGATCAGACCCCTTTGTGCCCGATGCAATAGAGCTCACCGTCTAAATCAATACGACAGACAATGGAAGGAGAATTGCAGATTTAAGTAGTAGCCCAATTTTAAAGATGGGGCATCAAGGCACAGATAGATTAAGTATCTTGCTCAAGATCACACAGGAAGTTAGTAGCAGAGCTGGGAATTGAATCCACATCTCCTGAGTCAATATCCAATACCTTATCCACAACAAGCCCATCCTTCACATAGAACCAATTCATTTGGGGAGCATGAAGTGAGGCTTCAGAAAGCTATCTTTACTGCATTTGCACAGTCCCATATATAGAGAAAACAGCTCCGGGGGGGAGGGGGGAATAATAAAACGTGTTTTAAGCATCATCAGGCGAGGCAGCTTAGAGAGAATTTACTAGGTGTCGTTTATTTCTATCCTTGATTCTCCACATGGTCTCTGCAGATCAGATTACTTAGAAAACATAATTATTTTAATTAGGAGTAATTCAATTAGAATATCTTATTGCCAATAACAACTTCACTAATAAGAAATGAACACACTTTGCTTAAAAGAAATCTTACCTTTGGGGACTGCCTGAATACTTTCCCAGCTATGACAGTACTCATTTTAATACTGCAGGCCCAATTCTCCTCTCATTTACAGTCTAATCCAATGCCCACTGACTTTCCAGTGACTTTGGAGGGTATTGGACTGGGCCTGTACACTGCTGCAAATCAGGGGGAACAGAGATACTACCAGTGTGGGTGAGAGGAGAACCGAGTCCCGTGAATCTAGGCAGATAGATAGAGGGAGGCTGAGTGAATTTCACTTCTGACAAAATGAGGGCCAATACCAGATTTATTATACACGTAATTCCCAGGGTTATGGTGTGGCCCCCTACTTTAGCTCCCTAGAGACTAACCCTTGCAGTTGGATGATCTCCCCTGGGATCAGGAACTTGATTTTGGAACAGACTGCACTGTCACAAAATGGAGACACCGCGATGCAGAATCTGCTCCTATGCATTTAGTAGAGTTACCCTGCATGTCATAAAAGATAGAATCAAAGATTCAGTGTATGACTTTTGTAAAGGTTAGGAGTCCGGTGACTGTATGTTATGTGACAAGATACTGTTTCAGGAAACCATCTGTGTATTTAATGTGCAGTACCCTAATGTAGTTTGATATCACTCAGGTGCAGTTGGTAAAGTAAGATGCTGCATCCTTATAATACATTTAAGAGCTGCATAGGCCTTGTGCTGGCCCTCAGCACAGGATGAATTTTAGTCATGAAAATCTATGTGAAAACAGAACTTGTTACAGTACATTCCTCTAATCATTCATCCTACAAATCTTCAAAAAAGACAATCCATGGTGTGCAGTTATTTGTGCAAAATAGGATAAAAAGTACAGAAATAATTTGAGGTGAATGTAGCACCAACATCCACACTGCCTCTTAAGGTGATTTCTTGCTTTAATTAAGACATTCTCCCAGTAGAAGAATTCTGGCCATCCCTCTTTAATCAGTGCAATAGATTAAGTTCAGAAATAGGAGGAAACAAATTCTAATGCAATTAATGGTGATCAATTAAGATAAGGACATATAAAATTCTTCTAATATATTTCATGCATTATAAGGATGGAGCAGTTTATTTTTGCCTAGTGCATCTTGGTAATAGAGATCAAACCAAATTAAGATGAAAACCATGTGCACTTAATGTGTACTATCTGCTGAGACATGTAATATACAAGCACTACCCTTGCTAACCATTATAAAATTCATACACTGAATCTTTGAATCTGTTTTATGACATGCATCATCAATCTGCTAAACACAGATTCTTGACAGGCTTTATTTAGACCACAGTTAATGGTATCTAGTTTCAAGTCTGTCACTGAGTGGTTAGGAAGGTTGAAGTGTTCTCCCCCACTTTTTTGAATGTTGATTCCTGATGATGATTTTGTGTCCATTTATTCCTGATGGTGTGTCTGATGTGATTAGGTCCTGTGATGGGTGTCACTGAAATGGATATGTGGACAGAGGCATGGTTGGGAGGCTGTCTATAAGCAAGGACTGGCCTGTCTCCAAGATCTGTGTGATGGCTAGTGGTGTTCTGTTATTTTCTTTTTAGGCCTGTGACAGCCTCCCAACCTAATAAATGGACACAAATCTGACATCAGGAAATCATAATCAAAAACCATTACAGATTCTTGAGTGTCATGTGGCTGTTTATTCCACATCACTGGCACAATCTGGCCCTAAATCCTGTTTAGGCAGCCTGGGAAATCTCCCTCTGGTGACCCTCCATTGGCAAAGAGCTGACATATGGGCTTTTAAAACACATCCCCCCCATTCCCACGATTGGCATAGCAGGACAAAAGGTGTGGCTCGGCCAATCTGAACTGTGTCAGTCTTTAGCTAGGTTTTCAACCCCTTGGGACTATTGCAGTCTGGTGTCAATTAGGGTGATTTGGAATGGTCAATGAAGAATTAGACAATTAAGCCAACTTCTACCCTCTGATGTTTGAGTGCCCTTGACATCGGTGGAAGCCACATGTGTGTATTTGACTCTTCACATTCATTTGTTCTCTCTGACCCAAGCATGGGAAATGTGAGAAACGGGTCTTTGCCCTCACAGATCAATTCAGATGTGGATGATTAGTTGCTTCACACATTTTCCTCTCATCTTCTAGACTGGTCATTAAGGAATATTTTAGCATGGATCTCTCTGGGCCTTAACTGCGATAACGTTCTAGCCTGGTACAGTTTGTATTAGTTTACAGCAACCAACTTCCATTACCCAAGGTGATACATAGCACATCTGTACAGAATGGATGTCACAATTTTAATTAAAAACTCCCACCTATTTTTAAAAGCTATCAATTAGTGCCATAGTTGTAATTATGGAATCATAGACTCAAGACCATTTTAATAACTATAAACTTTTAAAAATCTTTGTCTTAAAAAATTATTGTAATTAAGTCAACAAGCAGATATATCTGTCTCCGTGAAATACAGCCAAATTTATAGATAATTGCAAATAACTCATTTCCCAGAGGACTTTTTTTTTGTATGCCAATTAGGCTCACAAATCTCAAGCTGTCACCTTCATCTCCAGATATGCAGTCTGCACATAGCACAGCTATAAACAAAACACCCAGAGTGCTTCTCATTCCTCTGCTAAAATAGAAAATGAAGTTACTAACACACATTTGTCAATGTCAGCCCCAAGAGAACATAAAAGAAAAAATCCTTGGGCTTCTGACAATTAAAATACATCTTCTAGCTTCTAAGAAGAGTGTTCTGAAAAGATTCTCAAGAGATTTGTGTGACTCTGATCCTTTGGTTAATGGCTGCCTCGTGACTCAGATCTACACGCATAACCTACCAGTCATTTCCCCAAATGAATTACAATTTCTCCTATACAACATTCTGACTGCTAGGAGGCTCCTGTTAATGAAATCTCAGTTAGCTGTGTTCACCTACCTACAAATGTCTGCTACATTCTCATCTAATTACATCCGGAGGGCTTAAAACAGTGACTTGGCAAGCACAATGGCTGAAAACGTCATTGCGTTCACATGCAACACTTATTGCTCTTCAAGGACCATGGTTTTAGCACTGCTAAGAGTACAGCCCCCCTGGGTGGGCCTGTGAAATGATTTTTCACTATCCCCTCTCTTCCACTACCACACCCACTTTTCAGACATAACCCACAGCTGTTCACCATGACCAACCCTCTACACATGGGGCCTACCTAAAAGATATTGGGGAGCAGTTAGCAAATTGATTCCTTGGGTTTCATCCCCCAAATAAGTGACTCATTTTACATAAATATTCTGGGGGAAATCTTGGCATCAATTAAATGAATGACAAAACTTCTGCCTTCTCTCCAAGTATCTCAAAGTATTTGGCAAGCAACAGTTTAGACATCAGGGAGTCACCTGGCAGACTAAGTGAAATGCAGCCACCTCTGGAGACAAATACAGCAGGTAACGACTAGCCCGCATCACGCGGGACTGGGAATAATTTTAACAAGGAGGTGTGAACAAAACCCAGAGAGAACTTGCATCTCAAATGTCCGTAGAAAGCAAACAGGGACTCTGCCAGGTCATTAAAGGTTATTGAATGATTAGAAAACATGCCTTGTTGTAACAGACTCCAGGAGCTTAATCTATTTAGCTTAAATCGTTAAGTTAAGGATTGACTTGATCACAGTCTATAAGTACCCATATGGGGAACAAATATTTAATAATTTCACAGTGAGAGCAATTAACCAGTGGAACTTACGAAGGGTTTGTGATGGATTCTCCATCATTGACATTTTCAAAATCAAGATTAGACTCGCCCTCCCCCTCCTTAAAAGACATGCCCTAAGAAGTCAGACTATCTGATCAGTGGTTCCTTCGGGCCTTAGAATCTATGAATCTCTCTCTCCAAGATAAGAGCACAAAACAAAATACACAGCACTTTAAAACAAGAGATTTCCAAATGAACCATCAGCCTGACCTAACCTGAGTTAGGATGACCATCTAGTATACGGGATATTTGGTAAAATTACTCATATTCAAGTGAGTTCAACAGCAATCAATCAGAACTATGCACTACAAATGTTCAAATTAACATGAAGTTGTCTGAGCCCCAGTTAAAAAGCAATACTGCATCTGGGGTGGGAACAGGCTGGAAACTGCTTCCTCCCCCAGTCCAGAGCTTAGCGGCTTCCCCGTACCAGTGCTGCACAGGGTTTTGGCACAGATAGGGCTCGGCTCCTCCTGGCAAGTGCCTGGGGCCGGAGGACCTTGGGCTTTCCTGGGGCACCAGCCCAGCCAGAGGCAGAAGGAAGGAGCCTGTCAGCCAGGTTGTTGGTGAGCTCAGCCCTCCAACCAGCGGTTGGTTCTCCACACAGCACTGGGGAAGAACCGGTTGGGGGAAGGAGGGAGATACGGAGGAGCTGTGGGGGGCAAAGGGGCAAAGCAGGAGGATGGACACCAGCCACCGCAGCTCACAGTGTGCAGCCAGTGCTGTCTAGAAACAGGTCTGGGGGCAGAGCCCTGCTGGCCAAGGGCCGGCACACAGTGGGGGCTGCGCTGACACACCAGCAGGGGAGCAGCTGGCCCTGCGTGCTGCAGCGTCACCCTGCCACCAGCCTTGCACATTCACCCTCATCGTTGGCTGCTGGATCCCCCCCCCACTCACTGTTGGAGGGAGGGCAGCTAGCAAGCAGGGATCCGGCCAGCAGCAGGACCCACCAGTACTGATTGGGAGGGAGGAAGAGGGAGGAGACAGAAAATATGGGACAATTTGCACATTTTAAAGAAAAAGTCGGGACACCTGCAGGAAGGCTTAAATAGGGGACTTCCCTTTAAAAAACAGGATGCCTGGTCACCCTAACCTGAGTGACTATGCCGTATTATTCTTCTAAACCTTCATGCGACCCTCCTATACCCCACTTCCCGTTCACCCCTCTTCACCTAATACATAGCAGATTGTAAATTCACCAGGACAGGGACCGTGTGCCCTTGTTGCCAAGAAGGTTAATGGCATTTTGGGTTGTATAAGTAGGGGCATTTCCAGCAGATCGAGGGATGTGATCATTCCCCTCTACTCAGCACTGGTGAGGCCTCATTTGGAGTACTGTGTCCAGTTTTGGGCCCCACACTACAAGAAGGATGTGGACAAATTGGAGAGAGTCCAGCGGAGGGCAACAAAAATTATTAGGGGGCTGGAGCACATGACTTATGAGGAGAGGCTGAGGGAACTGCGATTGTTTAGTCTGCAGAAGAGAAGAATGAGCGGGGATTTGATAGCTGCTTTCAACTACCTGAAAGGGGGTTCCAAAGAGGATGGATCTAGACTGTTCTCAGTGGTAGAAGATGACAGAACAAGGAGTAATGGTCTCAAGTTGCAGAGGGGGAGGTTTAGGTTGGACATTAGGAAAAACTTTTTCACTAGTAGGGTGGTGAAGAACTGGAATGGGTTACCTAGGGAGGTAGTGGAATCTCCTTCCTTAGAGGTTTTTAAGGTCAGGCTTGACAAAGCCCTGGCTGGGATGATTTAGTTGGGTTTGGTCCTGCTTTGAGCAGGGGGTTGGACTAGATGACCTCCTGATGTCCCTTCCAACCCTGAGATTATATGATTCCTATTTGCTGTCTAAAAATAATCCAAATGTATATTGTTTAGAAGGAGCGAAGGCTTCATCAGCCTTGCTAGGATCAGTACCTATGGCTGAAAAGAGTATTGCCGTTTCCAATCGGATGTTTAGCCCAGTAAGACAACCCCTCTGACTACTGCCTATATTTACCCCCAACAGTTTAATGCAAGGAAGGATGCATGACTGCAAACCTAATCCCAGTTATACCACAAAACACCAATGATAAGGAAGAACAAAAAGATGATAATGAGGAAAAAATAAAAACAATGTGTTTCAAATTGAAGTGCCTAAGGTCATGCACCTAAATCCCTCTGTAGGAACATCAGTAAGTTTCTTGATTTTCAGCGCTGCAATAGACATGGATTGTGAGATCAGCACAATATGCACAGTATGTAGAACACCTGAAAATCAGGCCATGGGGTGCTTAGGTAAGGACCCAGGCATCTAACTTTAAGCATTTGAGTCTGAAAAGTTTGTCCTTAAATAAATATATAAAACAAATAAATAAAAGCAAAGAAAAAGTTAAGTGTCTGTAACAAAGTTCTCCCTTAGTCACAGTAGATATTTAATTTCTTTTTTCTCTCGTTCTTGAATTCAACAAAAGCCCATATCCACCAGTCAAATGAAACAGTGCGCAGTAAAGCATTAAGTCTGCATTCAACAAGTTTAATTATGGTGTAAATGAAAGAAATTATTATTCATTCATGACATTTATTTCAGTTCCAGCACTAGTTGCTTTTATAAAGCTGGCAGGGGAGTGGGGGCAGGCTGGGTGTATAATTACTGCTATATTTCTTTGCCAAACATTAGTTAACTTAAACAAAAAAGTGCTTGTTTCCTCTCCAGAGTAACAGGCATGGGATCTATCGATGATGAATCTAAAGGACGCCCACATCCCTGACATAGTGCCAGGTTCTGATAGGTATACCAATATTTGGAATTCCAACAACAGAGAGCTTATTGAAGCTCCCGGGCCAGTTTAGGGATATTGTGGGTCAGAAGCCACCAAAATGATGGGAACAATCCAAGCACTCAGCCACTGGGGAGTAATGGAAGCCACTGGGCGACATGAAAGATACACCGCCAGCTGATGCTATCAGGGACTATCCAACAATGCATCTTTTCTAATGGATTTTTACAGGGCTTAAACACTGAACAAAGAAGAAGAAAGAAAGAAAAAACCCTAAGCTGATTCAGATCAAGCATTTTTAAGGGGCTGAGAGAGAAAGAGACAAGGGAAATATACATACTGGTATACAAGTAAATGAGAGACACTGTAGTCTGTTTCATATTACATGTTTTTCTGACCCTATGAGAATATAGTCATTACCTACTCTGATCCACCCAAAATGCTCTAGTTTTCCAGAGTGCTGTAAACAAATCATAGCAACTAATCAAAACATATCCTCCAAATATGATATCTTTGGAACCAGTTATTCCTGTATTTTCCTAAACCTATAACTGCTAGCATTTAATGACTGCACTAGAGGCGAGATTGGGAGCTGGCAGTGACAGCCCTCATTTATTTAAAAAACCAGGGGACCACACAAGTTGTATACAAGAAATTACAGTTGATGCATTTAGATAAATGAAAGGAACAGGAATGATTCTGAAGGGCAAAGTGACTGCATCCTCTTTTCACAACCACATTTAGACATGTAGTTTAACCCCGTTGAGCCAATCAGAACATATATCCTTTTTAAGAGATGTTTTACACAATCTCCATGGCTGACTATCATAGCCAAGGCTTTCAAATGATTCTCTAAATCAGGGGTGGGCAAACTATGGCCCGGGGGCCGCACCCGGCCCTTCAAATGTTTTAATCTGGCCCTCGAGCTCTCGCCGGGGAGTGGGGTCTGGGGCTTGTCCCGCTCCAGCTGGGGAGTGGGGTTGGGGGCTTGCCCCGCTCTGCGCATGCCACGGATCTGTGCAGCTCCCAGAAGCAGCGGCATGTGCCCCCTCCAGCTCCTCCGTGTAGGGGAAGCTGGGGGCTCCCCACACTGCCCCCGCCCATCCCACTGGCCAGGAACCACAGCCAATGGGAGATGCAGGGGCGCACCTGCAGACGGGGCAGCGCAGAGCCCCCTGGTCATGCCTCCACACAGGAACTGAAGGGGGGGGACATACCACTCTTTCTGGGAGCTGCTTGAGGTAAGCACTGCCTGGAGCCTACCTCCCTGCCATGGCCCAACCCCCTGCCCCAGTGCTTATTCCCCTCCTGCACTCCCAACCCCTCATCCCCAGCCCCATCCCATAGCCTTCACCCCCGACCCAGCCTGGAGCCCCCTCCCACATCCTGAACTCATTTCTGGCCCCACTCCAAAGCCTGCTCCCCCAGCAAGAGCCCTCACCCCCTTCCATACGCCAACCCCCAATTTCATGAGCATTCATGGCCCACCATACAATTTCCATACCCAGATGTGGCCCTGGGGCCAAAACATTTGCCCACCCCTGCTCTAAATGCATATAAAGCACATGCACTGAAGTGTTGGGATGAGTAATATCTTAATATTTCCTTTTCAGAGCAAACCAAGATATTAGGCCTGAGTGTGCTCTCACGCCAGTTTTACAGTGATATAATTCTAATGTTACAGTAAAGTTGCTCCTGATTTACACGGAACATAATCAAGCCTACTGGGTCAATTTTGGGCTTAATCCAAACTGAATTCAATGAACTGCACCCATTAGACACCATATTGGGTTCAGGGTTTAAGCCAATCTCTAACTATTAGAGACAAGGATAAGGCCTATGTGGAGGGCAGATTATCTCACATCTGGTTACTGTGAGGTTCTTACACCTCCCTTGGAAGCATCTGGCACTGGTCACTATCTGAGATAGGCCATTGGACTAGACAGACCTTGAATCTCGTTCAATCTGGTAATTCCTATGTTCCATTTATAACAGGGCTGTTTTACCCACTGAATTGTTTCACTTCAAATTCTGAATAATGTTGAATTTTAATGGTGAGAAATATGTGAGTGAAGCAGATCAGAGCAGATGTTTCATGCCCAGTGTAATACCACTTCCACCAATTAACATCAAGGCCAGGATGATTAACCTGCTGCTGATAATAAGGGTTAATCCTCCATCCTGATTGGAAACAAAGGTTTTAATACACAATGCATTATCATCTTGTGCCAAAACCAGTGACTTCTTTACCCCAACATCCAAAACCATAAAACTCACGGTAATTAAAAACAAAGAAACAAAAAAGACTACCTCATCTCTGGCCATGCTGACAGCAAACACTTTCATAGCCACAAAATTGCAACTTTGGATTTACTCTTTCATTGCTTTGTTTAAATCATGGCACTCAAGAGAAGCGTCAGACCAATAGCCCCGCATTGTGACAAGTGTCAGAGGGGTAGCCGTATTAGTCTGGATCTGTAAAAAGCATGTCATGTCAGACATGCTTCTGACGAAGTGGGTATTCACCCACGAAAGCTTATGCTCCAATACTTCTGTATAAGGGGCCACAGGAGTCTTTGTTGCTTCACACATTGTGAATCCCTCTTCTGCACTATTCAGAGAATGGGCAGCAGGAGCCCATGCATCCCCTAGAGAGGATCACCCCACCAGTGTGCCTCAGGGACCTTTTTCTAATGGCAGGAGGACAGTTTGGGCTTTTTCTCCATAAAGACGGTCTAGCACCAGTTATGATAGTTTTCGCCAGCTCCCTAGTAACTGGCCAAAGACCACTAATTCAGGAGCTCAAATACCATGAAAATGTATGCATTAGAAACAGATTAGAAAGAGTATCAACTCATTTCACATACCCAACTGACCCGCCATCTCAAAAGGATCAACATTATTTCACTACCAACTTGAGCTGGATTTCAACATATGGCTTGGAGGTGAAAAACGCTTATTTCACTACTGGTTCCTCTGATCCAGACCATTCCCTTATTTGTGTTCATTCTGAATAAAGAGACTACTTAGCTTATCCCACTGCATGCACGCGCACTACATTACTTTATGAGTCACTTCACTCCTTTTATTTTTCATCTCTGCTCTCTCACTGGCCCAGCACTAGGTATTCACAACAGCCTGAGGAGCAGGACCAGTGCAAACAGGGCAGGAACAGCTTTTATGCCTATCTGTCCCATGCAGCAACAATCATATCATCCTCTCTTCACCACTCTGGGATAAAGGCCAAAGAGGATTTTGTTTTAAGACAGCAGCTTTCAGGTTCTCTCCTTCCTTTCAAAGCAGCCCTGAGCTTCTGCAATTACTGCATCAGGCTCTCATCTTTCTCAGATGGGATTTACCATACGGGGATTGAGAAGGGTCATTTTCTGGGGTCTGATGAGTACTGCTTAGTAAACGCTTGGTGCATTGAGCAAACCCAACCAATGTACTGCGCAGTCACACAAAACATCTAACCAATCTGCAAAGCATAATCATTGTATCATCACACATTTCTGAGACACTGAAACAACTCATGCAAGGAGACTCCAAAAATAAAGCTAATTACTGGAGGCTCATGGGAAGAGAGATCCCTTTTCTACAGGTGGCCACCCAAGGTCACCTCTCTTCGTGCTGCTATTTAAAAAAAATATGATGAGCTGCTTTAAAAGCTAATTTAATCCTACCTTAGGGCAGGAAGGGGTTAAGCCCTCTGAAAACGTATATGAAAATAAAGTCAGGTCACCAAAAGCGTTAGGTCAATATTGAAAAAAAAATATTTCCTTACAGTCAAAAAATAACCACAACCACAGTGTTTAAGGTCACTTCTTCTTTACATAGAGCCGGAAGCAGTACTGTCAATCAGCTTTTGTGCTGGGAGTCTCAACACGCTCTGAGAACAAAAAGTAGCACAGCAATATTGTAGAGTAACATTTATCCTCTGGGATTGTTTAAAAAAAAAAAAGTTTTCAATTGAATTGCAAAGATCCCCTGGGAAAGACGGGGCCTCTGATTTATCAGAGCTGACATTCAGTTCTCAGAATACCAGGCTGATCTCCATTTAATTTAATGCCATTTTCCAATATTGAAATCCACTCACTAAACTCACACCAGGGAAACCTGGTGAGTCTCACCAAAACCACTTTCACCCCACCTGTAATTAACCAAACTCCCCGGGTCAAATCCTACCATGCATTCCCTAATGACAGGGCTCAGCTGTGGGAATGTTTTTCACAATGCTCTCAATTCTCCCAAGAGAAGTGTTCTTGTGCTTTAGGCTAGCTATTAGCGTGTCTGCTAAAATGTCTGTGGTGGTGGGGAATCCACTACATTTTTTTGACAGGACAGTTTGCCTCTCTAGACATGCAAATTGTGTTAGAGCAGAAGACCAGCGATTAAGGATCCTGGATGAAATTCTGGACCTCCCATATAAGGCATTATTATTTCTCCCTTAATAAAGATTCTGTCTAAGACTCTAAACATTATTCTGCAGCTTTCCAATTGTTTCCATTTATATCATGCTCGAATTGTGTATGTTAGGGTTCAATGAGGGCACAATGACAAACCAACCACTGGTCAAATTCATATTTGGTGTAAGTGGTGCAAGACACATGGAAGTCTCAGGGCAAATTCAGGAAAGATTCAGATGGTGGTGACTTCAATGTGTTAAAAATAGATGTGAACGGCTGTGCACTATAAACTTCCATTCGGACACTGCTGGCTTGATTCAGCGACCACTGAAGTCAGTGGAAAACATTGCTGGCTTCAATGGAAGTTGGATCAGGCCCCCAGTTAGCCAACCTCGCACGCAAGGCTCCAGAAAGGGCAGTCTAGTTGCTGTTCCTGCTGCACATTCTATTAGGGGAGCAGGAGATGGAAATTGCACTTATTTTGCAAAGCTACTGAATGCTACATTAATGCACATTACATTATTTCACCATTGACCCTTGTTCTTCAGGACACTTACTCCACTGTTTAAGTCACTGTTGAATATGACCCAGGGCATCACTCACTTGGAATGCTTACAACCTAATTGGAAAAGTAAGTCTAATACTGGATCATGCCATACAGAACAGGCAGAGAATGGCCCAGCCATAATATCTGAAAAACCACTTTAAAGAAATAGCTGGTGAAGGAGTTTGGCAGGTCTCTGAAGATGCTTATGTTTCTACCTTCATGCTGCTATATTTCCTGACATTCCCAGTTCTGATCTTTCCTGTGCTAAATCCTGTTACTTCAGACCAGCATTTGGGTCTTGTAAAAAAACCAAGCCACTACAGTGAGTGTGTAGATATTGTCTGAGAGAGTTTTTTTTTTAAAGTTTAAAACTATCACTGGCTTTCTGAATTAAAAGAAGGAGAAAAAAAACTCCCCAAAATTCCTAACATCTCAGTGTTTTCCCCCCACTCTCAGATAGTCACAGAAAACAGAGTTCCTTAAACTACAAAGTTAAATAATTGGGCTGTTAATCCAAAGCATGTCTCAACATCATATGTGAAAGCTAAGGACCCGATTTTCATTTACATAAAGGCCATTTTACACCACTTTGGTCGTGTAAAGTGCTTTTCAGTGGAGGTAAATTACATATGCACCCACTCGGACATCAAGAAAGCTACACTGATTTACACCATTTTAGGATCTGGAGGTTAGCTATCTAATTCCCATTGATGTTAAAAGGAGTTAGGTTCCTAATCAGTTTGGGTGCTTTTGTAAATCCCGCTAGGTGCTCATCTGCATCTTTAAGTACCTTTGTAAATCTGTCCTTTGGTCCACAATTTCTATTCCAGCTAAGCCTTGAACAAGTTCAATGAAGACTCAGAGTGGCAGAGAATTCTCCATTTATCGCAGAGTAGAAAAAAGATATTTGGAGACGTCTCCACGAAACGCAGAGGTTGATATCCTGCCATCCATTCTTGATAGCGTTTGCTATATAAAGCAACGTGGGCACCTGTCAAAATGGCCAGGGCTAGCCACGTGGACTTTTGCTGGTGTTGGCTGCGTGAATCAGGTTACTTACAAGCAAAAGCCCCCTGATTTGCTCATATTTTTCAACACTGTTCACTGACATATTGATGAAATGAAAACACGTTAGATTGTATATTGAAATCAGAAAGATACAAATCAACAAAATCTGTTTTTCATAATGTTTAAATCAACAAATATTACAGAACACAAACACGCGCACACAAACCCTCAGATATTTTGATCACAGCCACTACAAAAAACATTCTGCATCTCTGTAGGGATTCTTCCCAATTAAGTTCTGATCACTGAACACATTCTATACAAGGACCGTTGATATTTGGCTGGAAATGTGTGCGAATATATGGACTCTGTTTATGATTTTTGGAACTAAAAAGAGATGAAAGAAATGTAAAAATGACAACTACAAGCATATGCTGCATTTAGCAGGTATGCAAACTCAGTTCTTTGTACACTCACTACTGATCTTAAGGGTGGTTTGTGAACCAGTTTACACTAATATAATAGGCTGGTGTTGCTAAGGATGTTCAGAGGGAGGAAGGGAAGGTGTTTTAGTATGGTCCAGTTGTTCAACCCAGGGACGGGGTGGGGAAGAACTTGTAAAATTGGTAGCGATGAAGAATCTATCACAGCCCTTGGTAAATTGTTCCAATGGTTAACTATCCTCACTGTTAAAAATTTTGAGTCCAAATTTGTCTATCTTCAGCTTCTAGATACTGGATCGTTGTCTGCTAGACTGACTAGCCTTTTACCACCAAATTTCTATTCCCCACGAAGGTAGGTATGAATTGTGATCAAGTTACTCTTTAACCTTCTCTTTGATAAGCTAAATAGATTGAGCTCCCTTAGTCTTTCACCATAAGGCATGCGTTCCAGTTCTTTACTAATTCTTGTAAATTTATCAGCCTCTAGGCTAGCACCCCACACGTATGGAAAATCCTTCCGATGTGCCACAGTGCTTGACATCAGAGTTCTAATATTCCACTTCTATTATTTTACTACATGCCTTTTCAACAAGGTATGCACTTCACAATCCCACACAACTCATGTTTAAAGCTTAGTAATGATTTTGGACACTGTCATGTTAGATTGCGGCCTCAGTCAATCATCTGTGGCAAGATGAGAATGGGATTTAAAGAAAAACAACCTTGCAATGGGAACACACATCATTTATTCTAACTCACCTTCTGACCACATGCTGAACCAACAGTCTAAAGAAATGAAGATTGTGAAGTCTAAGGAGCCACCCAAATACCGTCACCCTCTTTGATTAAAAAGGTGGAGATTCTCAGGGTAAGGAACGTATCTAACCAGTGCTCCTCTCTACAGTGTTGCTAGCCACAGCTCCTTTCTGCTCTGACTTTTCCATTCTAATTTCCAAAGGTCAAACCATTCCCATGCAATACATCTATTTTATGAGATACATCCACTGGCACACAAGGAAATGAATTCTTTAGGATTCACTGCATGATCAACTTCCTGCCATGTATGTTAAGCAATGCAAGTGAATTTTTATTTACAGATGTAAAAAAAACCTTTAAGTGAGACAGTTTGGAAACTAGCACAAAATTGTCTTTAAAAGGCAGCCGAATCTCTGTCCCTGTCCATGAACTGTTAATGTATTCTAACACGATTTCAGCTTTAAGTCTCCTGGATTGACAAGAGAATTGAATTACAATTCCAAATCTCTCTTTTTCAACTTGTCACAAGACTTTTAATCCAACAGGGAATGTCTCCCTGGCAGAGTCACAATTGTTACATTTTTCCAGCTTTTCTGATTTCAGGATTTTAAGCTTTTTATCCATAAATGGAGTCCTCTGCACCACTGCTCAGGGAAAATCTGCTATTGCTAACTGTGCAAGCCGCCAAGTCTCCAGGGCCAGATGGAAGCGATCCTAAACTTTTAAAGGAGATCAGACTACTGTCAATCACAGAGAATATGTTAACAACCGGTGAAGTCTGAAGAACGCTGGACATATGGATACCAATATTGAAAAATTATGTCAGACTAAACAAGGAAATTGCAATAGTATGTATTGATCTGTTTAACACTTGTAATATGTAAAACACTGGAAGCTATAAATGCTATCTATATCAAGCTATATAGTAATACAATGTGTGTGTGTGTGTGTTTATTCTCCCACAAAATAGGTGTACAGTACTGCCCTCAACTGGACTGGAGGAAAGACCTGCTCAAATGCAAGCAATCAATCTGAATTCAGCCCAGTTTTTCAGTCTTCTGCACGAATCAGAGACGCAAGAGAAGTCAGCAATGGGAGAAAAGAAAAAAAGGCCCTACAACACAGCAAAAATAGTAATAGTATTTGTTTTAAAACAGGGAAGCAAAACTATCACTAGTGTCCAGTGATGATGCATTTGCCTTGCGGTGTAATTTTAACGTTAATATAAGTTAAAACTGCCAGAAAATTATTAATTTAATGCCATCTAATAAAGGGGGAATCACAAGAATGAAAAGTGATGTGCTACATGGCGTTGAGCATTTCCTCTCCAATGTCCTCTGGTGATACAAGTAGCCTCCACACCAGACATGAGCACTGAGATTCAGAAGCAAGTACTGATTCACCCCTCTTAGCTTCCTCTACTTTCCTTTTCTATTGATATATGTATGTCCAACAGAGGAACAAATTGGTTATTGGACCTTAGTTTATAGTACAGCCAATGAAATTCTATCCCATCTCCTAAATGGATTAGGATCTACATGCAGACCTTTGAACCTGATGTGTTACCATTTTATCTTTAACAGCTCTTCCACAAAGGAATACAATGACTCTTTAATTAGTAAAAAGTTAAACCCTCATCATCTGCCCTGACTCTTTAAAGGATTTGCTTTCAGTTAATTTAGATGCAAATATAAACTAAGCTTGAGCATTTGAACTCCTTTATCTTTAGGGAGATAAGGACACCAATAATGCAGTAATTCATCTACAATGCAGATATTCTGTAGCTCCCTGAGTGAGCGCTAGCAGTACAGTGCTACACTCAATAGTTAAACAATAATGTGTTGCACTCATGGAGAGTCTTTTTCCAAGGATCTCAAAATACTCTACAGACTTTACTCTATAGACTTCAAATACTCACCAGCAACTACACACTACACCACAAAAACACTAACCCAGGAACCAATCCCTGTAACAAACCCCGTTGCCTTCTCTGTCCCCATATCCACTCTAGCGACACCATCTTAGGACCCAGCCACACCGGCCTCACCGTCAGAGACTCATTCACCTGCACATCTACTAATGTGATATTTACCAGCATGTGCCAGCAATGCTTCTCTGCCACCTACATCGGCCAAACAGCACAGTCTCTATGTAAAAGGATAAACGGACACAAATCAGACATCAGGAACGGTAACATACAAAAGCCAGTAGGAGAACACTTCAATCTCCCTGGACATTCAATAACAGATTTAAAAGTAGCCATCCTTCAACCAAAACACTTCAGAAACAGACTTCAAACAGAAAATACTGAGCTACAATTCATTTGCAAACTTAACACCATCAATTTGGGCTAAAATAGGGACTGGGAGTGACTGGCTCACTACAAAAGCAATTTTCCCTCTCTTGGTATTGACACCTCCTCCTCAATTATCGAGAGTGGACCACATCCACTCCGACTGAATTGGCCTTCAACACTGAATCTCCACTTGTAAGGTAACTCCCTTCTCTTCATGTGCCAATATATGTTTATGCCTAAGTCTGTAATTTTCACTCCATGCATCTGAAGAAGTGGAGTTTTTACCCACGAAAGCTTACGCCCAAATAAATCTGTTAGTCTTTAATGTGCCACCGGACTCCCTCCTTGTTTCTAAAGGCCAGTCAGCCACAACAGCTCTCATCTATGGCGGAATTGAGGATGGCCTGCCACAAAACTGGATAGCGCTGTCTTTGAAAGGAAAAATGAAAAGGGAAAAATAAATGCAGCATATGGCTCCTTTGAAAACAAGCACACACAGCCTACCCCAAATACTGCTGGCCATTGTTACAGTCTACCCAGATAGGGACAGGACTTGCACCTTTATCTGCAGATATAACCCTTGAAAAGCTGGTGCCTGGGCACAGGACAAAGGAGTTTGCAGCTCCCTGGAACACTATGGAGATATCCTGCCCTACAGCTTGCACAGGACTCTCTATCACATCCTTTAGCACTACTCAAAACTGCAGGTCAGGATTTCACCCTATTTTTGACAAAAGGATGTGCATTGCAATAGATGCACTGGAGGAAAAAAAACAAACAAACAAGAAAACATGGCCTGTCTGCTAGAAAAGATGAGTAGCACAGTTGATTACTACCTACCCGGATGTCTAGGAATCTCTCAAAAAGCAACACAAAAAAACAATTAAACATTAAAATTTGCATTATAATATTTGAGCTTGGCGATTTTTCTGCAACTTATGAAAGCCCCCCTCCACCCCCCCCAAAATTAAAAAATGTTCTAAAAAGTGTCACTTAAGTCATCATACAATCTTGTTCTCCTCTGCTTGTGGATCTTTAACCCCCTTACATGTGTTATTCTGCACATGAACATGGGCTTCGGAGAATCTGGCACATCTGGGACAAGAGTAAATTCCGAAGCTGAAGAAAATCCCAAGAATGCACTGCCAGCAGCCCCCTCTATCTTTTACTGAGCAGGCTCCAGCACCAGACAGATCTCAAACACAGCTTTATGGTATTGGGAAAGAGCTAGTCGTTCAGAGAGACGACTTCCAAACTTGGCCTTAATACCATCGGCCAGGTCCGCAAAGCAGCCTCTCTGGTTTGAATGGCTCTCTATTTTAGAGATTTGAATTAACAAAAAAATAATGCAAGCTCTTGTACAGATACACTGATCAGTTATTTCTTTAAAAGATCTAGGTATACAAAACTGTCGGCTTTGGCAGAGGCACAGCTGCTGGGGTGGTGAAATAAGGATAACATGTACTTCCTCCATTCGGTATCCAGCCCCACAGCGCGCTCCTAGACACATACAGGTTCACTATCAGTCCGCAACACCCTCCCGCATATCCCTAATGTGGTTGCCTCCATTTAGCAAGGGCACGTTAATTTTAACATACTCAACCCTATGTTTCATACAAAAGGCCCCACAATAGAAGCATTTATAAATGTTTGATAGAGTAGGCCCTTTTTGTGCTCCAGCAGAAAGGTTCTTGTTTTTTTTAAATAAATCCAATAGCTTGACTGTCTATCCTGCTCTACTTTTCCCCCTTCTATTTTGCAGTTTTCAAGTATCTGCATTTTGTAACTGTTCCAGAGCTTTAATTTGCTGAAGAACAAGACACCAGGTCCTCGTTAATCTTTTATCAGTTTTATTACAAACTGTAAACAAAACCCAGTTCTTAAATAATTAAAGGCCAGAACAAGCCCTGAGGCAGATGAAGTCCAGGGGGAAAAAAAAAAATCACAGAGTAAGCCCCCAGCTGCTTTTTTTTTTAATTTAATTGTCTACAGAACCAGGGAGTCTAGCTTCAGAACAGCAAATCATTCTATGTCAACAGATTGAGTGTGACATCTCCCCAGCCCAGCTTTGACATCTACTGTGTCCTGAATATTAATCCATCTAGTACATGTTACTGGTTACACTCTAAATATACCACAGGGTTACAAGTCAAAAGCTCTGTCCCTAGCAGACACACACACACAGGAATTCTTTTGAATGTGTGTAGCTACACTTAAGAGTTTGTTTCTTCTCTATCACCCACGTAACAATTCCTTCCAGACAGCAGGTGGTCTTATATGAGTTCAGTGCCCAAGGGAATGTAACTGGTACATACTTCTCTTGGGTGCTGTTGCATCAATTCACCTTGGCTTAGTCTTCATAGGGCACGGTACACTGGAGAGATACACAGAGAAGACATATACACCACTCTTGTTTAAAAGAACACACAACTGTTAACTCCCTCCCTTCTTTAAAAATATCCTGCCTTTGGCCAAAATCCAGAAATGACTGTTAGGAGCTTCAGTTCACAAATGCCTTTAACTGAACTAATATTTGGGCTGCCGCTTAAATTGATAGCAATTTCATTGCAGAAAGATGCGAGGCAGAAAAAGGAGTATTACTTAGTTGTTCGATTAGAGCACTGAGTCAGGGCACTTCAGCTCCGCCACTGACTTACCGTGTGACCTAAGCCTCTGTATTTCTCTAATGTAGCCATTTGTAAAATAGGTATTAATTACCTTCTGCATCACATGGCTGCTTTGAAGTTTACAATGTGGGTAAACACTCCCTCTGTTGGATTAAAGAGTGCTATTTAAACAGCAAAATATTATAACTCAGTCTATCCCTTACCAGTTTTGTCACCACAGGTGTGTAGGGCAACAAAGTCCATTGCTACCAGGCACTGATACAATATTGCTAGTATTACAGATACAGGACTTTGAGTCTACCAATATGTTTAAAAATGTATTCCTCTCTGCTCTGTCTTGTATATAAGAGGCAACCTTTTCTAATGAAGCTCTCCAGAACTTTCCAATCTGGAGGAAGCCTAAGTAACTATGAAAGCAGTACTGTACAAATGCTAATTACCTCACGAAGGGTACAATGATCTGGATACACATTTAAATTCATCTTTGTTGCACATACTACAAAAATATAAAAAATCCTCACATAGAATTGGATGCATAACTAGCTTATTACATTCAGTTCATTGTGCAAAGTTTCTGTGTCTTGCGTTGTATGTTTTGTGCATTGGACTGTAAAAGTTGCTTGACAGAAGCAAATATATTCAATTAAAAATTTACATCAGAAAAATGTTAGATGATTTTTTTCTTGCCATTTCACCTCTGAGTGGTTATCCCCAGTAGCACACTATTCTCCTTTTGTTCACAAATACACATGCGCATGTGGGCAGATCCTGGACTGCTGAGTAAGTCTGTTTCAGGGCAGTTTTGTCCTTAAGTTGCAGGAAGATTCTCTCCCCCACCCCACCCCCTCACACAAATATACCAGATAGGGGGATCCTGGGGTGGCATACAGACCTACCAGCTTCTATTCTACCAATCCTCCATGAGAGCAACATAAAGGGGAACAATTTGTGGGACTTCAACTTCCTTGTGCCTCGATGATGTCAGATTACTGTAATGGCCCCTTGGGACTGCTGGCATCCAGCACAAGTTAATGCAGCCCCTGAGCTGTTCTAACTTGTACTAGGGAGTTAGTGCCCCCAGACTCAAAGGAGAACACAGGTGCCTTAAAACTCCCCTTAGCTCCTCCAGCAGAGCCTGCAGATCCCTTGGACATCTCAAGATCTGGCTCTTTATTTGAAAACCTCCTTATGAATTAGGGATAACCTGTTACAGCCAATAGGAAACTCTCAAAGTTTCACAGGATCTATTTGGTACTTAAACAGATTTTATCCAAAACAGGTTTGGCTAAAAATGGTCTAAATACCATGGTGGTTCCGTCACGGGGAAATGAGAAAATTAAATTGAAGTAAATAGATAAACAAATCACAATACCGAGCACTCTAGTATTTATCATCAATAGATCTCTCAGTAGTTACAAAGGTGAGTGTGCATTACTAACCGTAATCTACAAATGGAGAAGATGAGGCACATAGAAATAAACTGACTCACCCAATGCATCTTCATTCCCATTCTCTGTGCCATTCCATTTTAAATGCAAGAGTTCTGCTTCCATATTCCAGTGAAGGTTGTGAATGGGGCAGTCAGATGCACTAGACTGCAAACTGTACACCGCATACATTACCATAGGTTAGTCCATAGGAGGGGTGGGACTTTTGCCTACACTTCACTGAACTGCCCAGTAGCCACAGCAGGAAGCTAAGAAGAGAGTTCCACTGCTAAAAGTTTGACCTAGAATTTTGCATGGATTGGCTATTTCCTAGGAATAATATTTCTTCATGAGCGTTTCAGTACCATCTAGCTTTGGTTGTGCACACAAGACCACAAAGACACAATCTGGCCCTCTCTCTGCAGTTAACATGCCAACCTTTCAGCCCAGAATTTCTGAAAAAGAGATTAACAACAACAGTTTAAAGGAAAGCATTAACACCTCCACTTGCCAACCTTGAGAAAATTACAGCAACAGCACAGGCTGACCCCAGTGTCAGCAAACATGTACAGTCCTTTAAGAAGCTTTGCATTCGGTGAAATACCGGATAACCTCATAACCCAACGCTAGAATGAAGCAAAGCCTAGTCTTAGTGATGATGTATGCCCAGTCACAGAGCCATTTAACAAACCATATGAAATTTAAGGCACGATGTTTACTCCGATGCACTACCCACTGCTTGATGCACGTGGACATATTTGCAGGTGGACATATTTGCAGGTGGTGTAAATCAGTGTAGCTCTACTGATTTCAGGGAAGCTATACCAATTTACACCAGCTGAGGCTCTGGCCCAGAGTTTGCACACAAGCAGCAGGGAAAGAGATAGTCATCCTTCCTCTGAAGTACTGGTAGCTGCAGTTGCACACTGAGAAAGTTATGCCTTTGAAAAATAAAGCGCACACACTATGTATTGCTGTTCAGGCAAGGGAAAATATCCTACAATTAAAAACATACAATAGGCCTCAAACATATTTATTTACAACATAAGTGAGAAAGAGAGAGCTCTCTATTGCATCATTTCCTCCCAGCCAGAGAGTCATAATAATATGAATACATAATCCAGGTTCTAGCTGTATTTGATGCAGAACTGTAAATATTTCAGTCTGGAAATAATTTTTTGTTATATTTGCCAATTTGAAAAAGATCAGTAATGGAAACAAACAGTGATTGTTTCCAGCAAGCAGCATTCTGCCCCCAAAAGAATCTGGGAATGTGAAAATAACTTGATGTGAATACCCAGCCAGAATTTTCAGCACTAAATCAAACAGGCATTAAAATAGACACCTTTATACTATAATGCATTAGTTTAAATCCTATGTGCCTGATCCAATATTCAGTGGGAGTTAGATCTGTCCCAAGAAATTATCTGTTCATCTAACAGGAAAATTTAAGCAACGTCTGGTTGTGCAGAACACCTATGTCTAAAGTAATGATGGGAAATCAACAGAAAATGTGGCCACATATAACCAGCCTTGCTAAGCATCGTTCAAACAAAAGAGACTTACATTTGAATGCAAATTCCTAATTTCCAGAGGCAACATTTCCTAGAGAGGATGATGAAGCAGTAGACACACACAGCTTCCAAGGAAAATTCAGTCATTCAAGGACAAGCAGCCAGGCCAACTAATTCCCTGTCCTTTCTCCCACCCTCCTACAACCATAAAGGGGTTAATAGAGGTTAATAGAAAGGCTCCCACTAACTTCAGAGGGCTTTCGATCAGGTCCTATGGGCTACATTTTCAAAACAACTCAGCACCATTTGGGATTAGATGCTCAAGTGAGCTCAGGTCCCACTGAGATAGCAAAGTAAGTGGCCAGATTTTCAAATGAGCTCAGCACATTGAGTGTCTAACTCTTTTGAACATCTGGTCATAAGTGTCATAATGCTGAGCACTTTTGAAAATCTAGTCCCAAATGTGGCGGCTGAGTTCTTGAAAATCTGGCTTCTGCATTGCCAGGAGAAAGACGACACTGAGATCAAAAGTGCGATGGGGAAGAGAGGTTGTGTCATGCTGTGCATAAATAAGCCGGTGTCATTCAAACCATTGTTATGAAAGGTGAGACAAATAACAGAGAAAATGTATGGAGCAGAGAAATCTCTGAATACACCACCAAGACATTAATCAACATCTATCTTTCTTATTCTGCTACATCTGCGCTCCAGCCTTTCAAGATACAACTCTTCCTGCTTGTCGAGAAGGATGCCAACTGCATCCAGATCGCCAGAAGAGCAACACGGTCTAACAAAAGTCACATCTGATGTACTATGTACTCTTCAATACCAAGTGGCTGAATTACTAGGTGCAGACCTTATCATACTCTTAAAAAGTAATTTGGAATCAGGGCTTTGATTTAGATTGGCTGCATCCTTTACTTTCAAAGTACAACTGGTAATAATATAGTCTGCGAGTTTAATATTTGAAACAGGGGTTCCATTTACCTCTTTGTACTTAGTCAAGGAAAATGACTGTAATTGAAATCTTTCTGTTGGAAATGAAGCCCTTGGAACATTCAAGTGGTTGCCTGCCCTTAAGGCTTTTTATTTTAAGCTGTCAAAACTGTAAGCTGCCTTTCACAGGAGTAGGAGTCTTACTTTAGGATAGGAGATGAATGCACATTGTATCCAGGGACTGGGTGTTCTAATCTTATGTTACAGCTAGGAATGTCACTTTCTTCCTGCAGCCCTGCTGGAAACAGGGAATTTTGCCTCAGTTGGAGACTGGGATCAGTGAGATCAACACGCCTAATAAAGGGGATAGGGATTTTCAAGAATGAAGCAAAACCCCTTCAATTTCCCCATCATCATTCACAAGCTCCATCATGACACAGACAGTAACAAATTAGGTCAGAGTGCCTATGCCTGTTGCCTAATTACATACCTTCCGAATCTTCCAGAATGTCATTACCTTCCAATAATCTCCCTGTTTTTTCCAAGTGAAAATGATTTTAGTATCATCATCATTATTCATATTCTACCACAGAATTGTAACTCATTGTAAATGCACTCAGATTGAATATGCATACAGTATAAAAAAGCCTGATGTTCAAATGACCTTACATTAAACCGTTGTAAGGTGAAACAAACTGTTCCTGTTCCAACAGAATTCTGTAGCAGGACATTATAGCTGATCTGCAACAATCTGGAGAGGAAATTGGATAAGCTATTTTTTTGTTTCTCTAAAATAAAACAACAAACAAACATACAACTGTGAAGTGGTTTAATATTATTTGTCCAACAACGTGGAACAAATGTTTGGAAAACTTGAAAGAATAGGCCAAACTACATTTTTTTTTTTAAATCCAGTATGAAGTGCTCTCTTATTTTAAGGATTTACCTACACTGTTCTGCAGGCTCTGGGATGTGTGTGAATTTCACAGAGCAGCAAACCATTGTACTTTTACTGCCCTGTGTGGACAATGCTGGTGCGAATTAAAAAGATACCTAGTTTGCTTTAACATAGTCCTCTTTCAAATAGGACTATGTTAATGCCAGCTAGATAATTTTCAGTTGGCATGAACAGCGTTCACATGGGGAAGTTAGACAGCAACATTTTGCTGTGCTCTACTGCAGTTCATAGAATCATAGAATATCAGGGTTGGAAGAGACCTCAGGAGGTCATCTAATCCAATCCCCTGCTCAAAGCAGGACCAATCCCCAACTAAATCATCCCAGCCAGGGCTTTGGCAAGCCTGCAGTTAACCCCCAACCCCACTTAATCCGCAATGTGGTGCCATGTAGACATACTGCAAGAGAGCTCAGCATTTAGGATTCAATGCCACCATTTAGACACAGCCCAAGAAGAGGTTTCAGGCCTCTTTGAGCTCCCTGATGGCACACACCTTTCTTGGATACAGCATATTCCCCCAGCAGGCTTATGGGGGGGGGGTGTGCAGCCAAGCCCCTACGTTCTCTCATCCCTTTGGGACACTGTGTACCCCTAGGGTGGAGTAGCCCCTGAACTCCTTTAAGTGGAAAGAGCAGAACCCTGGGAAGGCACAGCCCCAGCTTGTGGCAAAGGGACCCGCTTCATTCACTCAATCTACCAACAGCGGAGGAGCAGGGAGCAATCCATGTGCAGCAAGGCAATGGAACTTGCTGCTGACATGAAACTGGGTGGGCCAGCCAGTCTGAAGGAAGAGGAACAATGCATGTGGAGTATTGGGGCTTATTGACATCAACGTACCGTATGAAAGGGAATGAGTAGAGAGGAGCAAGGCTCTGACCCAGATCTGAACTTCCTCACAATTCAAGGGAACCCAGAGTTTTGAGTCAGGCCCTTCTCTAGTAAATGAAGCTACAGACAATACAATTGAGGAGGAGAAGCAGCCACATAGACATTGAAGATCTGGGGTTACGATGGCTGATGTTCCTCGTCAATACAATGCTTAGCAGCAGTAAAACACAGATACTCCAGGACGGTAAAACAGGGACACAAACTGGACAGGAGGGACATTTTATAACTGCATATGCTACCTGAAATATCACATTTATAACACTGTATGCAAACAAAGTGGACCTCAGCCACTGAGATGTGCAGTAAGGAATAGACAGGCTGCAAAGCTACTTGATCTGGCTAGAGCGAAGGGTGTCAACTTCAGCTACACAAATTGGGCAATAAAAAGTCAGAGGAACTTTTTAATACAGAGAGACGAACGTAATCTATGGAGTCCAGCTGAGGAATGGAACTTTATCAAGATATTGCGGTGAATCAGAATAAGGTCACAACTTCTCTCTACCCTGATTTATTCATCTTTCAAATAGGGATAATAAACGTATTGAGCTGACACGAACAGAGCAAAGCTTAATTAACTTCAGGAATTGCAGCAGTTTAACTAGAGGCATGATTTAACACTCGTTAAGTGAAAAGTCTGTGCGGACACTCATTTTGATTTAAGAGTGGTTTATTTCTGTTTAGATTAAATCAGCTCCTAAGGCCTTGTCTACATGGGAAAGTTGCAACAGTTTAACCTAACACAGGTGTCAAACCCATATAATTAAACTGGTTCATAGACAGTTATTTTGGTTTATGAGTCGCTTTAATAAAAATGCCTATACAGGGAAGTGTACCAGTTTAATTAAATCAGTTTTAAATCACTTAAGTTAGTACTGGTGTACCTGTCTCATAGGGTTGCCAACCCTACAGGATTGGCCTAGAGTCTTCTGAAATCGGCATCGATCTCTTGGTGACTATTGAAAGCAATCCAGGATATTTTAAGAAAATGACACTACCTCATGTTGGCGGGAGGGGAGGGGAGGAATCTTCCAGAATAACTTCAGTCAGAGTTGGCAACCCTACTCTCTCATGTAGACAGGCCCTTAGTTTCTCCAAGTGCTTTGAAAGGCATTATGGTAAGTGTAAAAGATTAGTGTTGTTACACCATGAAATAAAATGAAAGGGCAGTTTTCAGAAGAAACAGTGGTAAAACTAGAGGGGGGTTTTGGGAGGCAGGGGGGAGAAGGGGGTTAGTTTTGTTTTTATTAAAAAGGGATGGATTTCCTGGTTTTCATCCATGCTCAAAATTCCCAAGTTATAGCTTTCAGAGAATCTGTCTGACAGAACTGGTATGACAGGTTATGTAACTAAAAAAACAAAACAAAAAGTAAGCTTGTCTCCAAGTGATGGAAGAGCAGCAACATTATCTGCCTGGTTCAGTCACTGAAGGTTGTTTTTTTTTTTTAAACTCTAACTGAATTAGAGGGAGTGTTTTTTTTAAAAAAAGAAAGCTAAATAAATCCCCAAATTTCAAGGTGAAAAGAACCTGAGATGCATTGTCACTCAAAACTGGATGGCTGGATTTTTAGATACTGTAATTAGATTTTTAATTCCAGGAGGATTTTCATATACTAAATATGCAGAGTTCAGTGGTGTTTTCAGTTTTAAGCTAAATCTGTGTTTTAGCTTATGATGTTTCTTCTGATGGCCTAGAGTGGTTGGTGGGGAAGGCACAGGTGAGGTCATGTATGGGCATTTTATAAGGTGGGTTTTGTACTCAAGTTTTCTTTGTAATACTGTGCAAAACAAAAAGAAAACCGGACAGCTAAATCTCTGACTTAATTAAACATGGTATTTGCAGCCAGCAATAATGATAAGACCATCTTGTTAAATGAAACGTACACACTTTCACTGTGTGCAGCACAACCTGAAGCACAGACATAAAATAAAGCAACCTGGGACTCCTGTCAAGAATAGAAAGTGCACATTAAACATACAAACCTTTGTCTCTAGTTTTGAGAGACAGATTTGAAAATTGGTGAAGGATGATCAGGGCCAGGGAGGGGAGATGGTGATTGTTTGTGGTTCTCAAAAAGTTGTTTTTGACTCTTCATCGTTTTGCTGGAATGAAAATTATAATAAGGCTGTGTCTGAATGGGTCTCAGGGCTACCAGCAATGAGATCAATCTTTAACCTGGGGTAGGAAAACCGCACAAGGGAGATACTCAGTGCAATTATGTTTCAATGTAAACCTCTGTCATCTGTCCCCAACCCCCAGCAACCAGGTGCTAAAGGAGACCAGGCACAGACAAGGCTGAGAGGGAGATCGATGAGAGCCAAGGGGGAAACACGTCAATAATAATCATTAGGAATTCAATTCGATTGCAAAAGTATCAAAATACTGTAGTTAAACTGTCTTGAAAAACATTTTCCTCCTGTTTGATCAATAAAGGCTTCTTTTCTCATGAAGATTTAAGGACAATTAAACATTTGCTTCGCCATTCAAGAAATTAAAGCACCAATTTCAGCACGGAAGCAGGTCACATCTCATAACCAGCTCCACGGAACAAGGTATCTTTCTGTCTTCAGATCCCCACATGCAAGGAAAGAAGCACATCTTTACAGCTGCTGTTTTAAAAGCGACTGCCTTAGGAACTAGAGCCAAGATTTTCTTCTCCTTCCACTTTGTACCATGCTACAGTTCCAGCTGCCTGCTACCTGTCAGATTTCAAGTGAACATTCTGCACTGTGCTGGATTTCATCAGAAAATTATTAAGCCATGGGAAAATGCATTTACCAGTGAAACTTCTAGGCAGCATTAGCTCTGCTGGTGGCCAGAACTGCCTGTCAAGAGAAGGGGTCTGGAGGGATACCTTCGCTCATCTCCCTTGGGAAAGGCTGGAAGAGAAAACATATTGACTTACCTTCTCCGCATACTTGAACTTGACATAGAACCAACTTGACTTGATCATTGTCTCACCTCCTGCCCTTGAAGGGGGGCGGGGGGGACTAGTCTGCTGAGGAATAGCCGTGTGCCAGCAAGGTTCCTCCAGAGTCAATGTTTTCCCAAGGATGGCACAGTATTTAAGGGAGGTGAGGGATTGTGTGTGTGTGTGTGTGGGTGGGTGGGAAAGAACAAACAAAAAAGATGCTCTCCTTTTGTGGCTCCAGTGTTGTCCCTCTATGCCCTCCTAATGCTGAGCGCGATCTTGCCTTCTGAAACAGTGCTCTCTGAATGCCTCGCTCTGCATTTCTCTGTCAGCTTGGCTGCCTGACAAGAGAATTCCTCAAATGGACTTCAGCTGCATTCATCACAAATGGCACATGTCAGTAAAGCCAGGAGGCTGGCTTCAGACTTGGCAGCCTCCCAGGACCAGGACCTCCCCCAGTGGGATGAATAATGAATTCCAGCACTTCCCTCCAGGCACAGATTAACACCTGGCTAAACATTATTCTGACAACAGCGCTTGCCCATTCGGAGAGTCCACCACGTGGCTTTAACCCCTTCCTCCCCCACTAATCAGGACAGCAGCATTCGTAGGGTGCCCCCCGATACTCCTCCCCCTCCCCAAAGAAAGATTACAGAACTAAATATAGTTTAGAAACAGTAAAGCCTCTTAAGCATAAAGCAAATATCTCCTTTCCAATTCTGCAGCTTTAGTAACACAGCCATGTAACCAGAGCACACAATCAAAAGCCAGACTCTTCCTCTCACCCTAAGCCTCCCTCCTCCTGGACAGACTGATCTTTGATACCATCAGATTAATATTTTGCAATACCATGTGAACACTTTTACCAGCCGGCAACATAAGACTAACGTTCACAGAATCGTAGAAATTGCCGTTGGAAAAGACCTATTAGACCATTCATTTCTTCCCTGCCAATGCAGGTTTAGTTCTCAATTTCCTGTCTTAGTTGCACCTCATCAGCAGCTCCCCCCTTCCAATTCAATATTGGAACCTGGTGCATATCAGGTTTCGAAGGCAGGATAGAAAAAACACAGACTATTTTATTTCCATTTTATTTGTTGCATACTAAGAGTAATAACTAACTAGACATGTATCCTGACATACTCTTTACGAGCTCAGCACCTCAACTTGAGCACAAAACCTCACAAAGGAAATTACTTTCTTACATTTATGTAGGTACTTCTATACAATGAGCATATGGGCCATGCTAGTGCCCAACAAACATTCATTTATATACCCAACGACCGTATGAAATAGGGAAGTAGTAATCTCTCTCTGCCTCAAAGGGGGAGAGGTGACTTGCCCACAATCACATAGCAAGTCTGTGGCAAGGTTGGGAAGTGAACCCATATTTTTTAAGTCCCAGTCTAGTGTCTAAGACCTGGTCTACACTACGGGGGGGGGGGGGGAGGAGGGGGTCGAACTAAGGTACGCGACTTAGTTCGAATTTCCTACCTGTCCAGACACCACGGGATCAAGCTCCGCGGCTCCCCCGTCGACTCCACCACCGCCGTTCGCGGTGGTGGAGTTCCGGAGTTGACGGGAGCGCGTTCGGAGTTCGAACTATCGCGTCTAGATTAGATGCGATAGTTCGAACTCCAAGAAGTCGAACTCTCCACGTCAACCTGGCGGGTAAGTATGGACCTACCCTAAGCTATGAGACCATCTTTCTTAGTCCTGCTTTGAGTGCAGAGGACTGGACTAGATGACCTCTTAAGGTCTCTTTCAGTTCTATGATTCTTTGTTATTTCTTCAAAACACTAAATTTGGAAGTCATTTTTAAATACAGCTTCTGGTTTTGGGGGTGTAATTTTGTGCTGGCCATCAATTGTGGGCTCAAAGATTAGCATGTTAAATATTCTGCAAATTGCGCTGATTGATTCAGAATAAAATGCTTTGTTCCTGCAATTGTATCAAATCTAAATGGGGCTATTAGTCTTAGAGTTGTTAGTTTGTGCCTAAAAATTCATTGCAGGCCCCAAATTGCCTCCCCCAACATCTCCCCCCAACCAGTGTGTGAGTGTATGTATGTATGTATGTATGTATGTATGTATGTATGTATGTATGTACACACACACACACACACTGGGCTAAGACCCAGATGAAAAATAGACCCTAAACCCTAAATATTCCCTGCCAAAAAAAGGTGATCTTAATGCAGAAAGCTTTGGACAGTGCATGAAATACATGCTGTGATGACTGAGGCCACTGAAGTACCTGCCAACTGCAGTTTCTACAGCTGCATAAGGGATGTAGCTGCACAACCTCCACTGAATTTAATGAAAGTTGTGACTAAAAACCTTAAATGGCTTTGAAAATTTCAGTCTCTGTTGGTTTATGGGTGTGACATTATCTGATTAAAATATGACCATTTAGATCATTGTTGCTACCATTGTTATATAATGGCAACAGATCTTGCACAAAGTATATCAAGTAAGATGTCAATGGAAAAGTTATAATTTGCTTAATATGATTATCCTATTTGTATGCATGTATTGTTTTGGTATCTGACGTTATGAATATTGACTATATACCTGTATTTCAAATGTGTTAGTTCATGTGCTAACACCCACATGGTATCTAGTCAGCGCATCTTAAAGGGACTATTCAAGCTGAATGGCCCATCAAGGTACACTAACTCACAATGGACCATGGAAGTTGCCCATCCACACCTGATGGACTTTCCTGTGAACGTTCTAAGTAGAGTATGGGTAATGGCCTCGGCTGAAGCATGCATGGACATATGACTTTCCCATGTGACTTCAAACACCATCTTGTTACCTGTAATTTTCTACAAACTAGCACAATGGGTTTCCCCTTCACTTGGCAGAAGCTATAAAAAGCTCAGCAAACATCTCTGTTTTGCCTCTTTCCTGCTCAAGCCTCTGAACTTATACTAATGGGAGCATTCTAACCATGGGACAGAGTGAGAACCTTCCAATGATTTGGCAGCAGAGTCTTGACTTAAGCCAGCAATTTATTTCATCACTGCTACAAGCCTGATCCAATAATTTTGCAGTTGTTGTGTATTTGATTCCTTTAACTAATTTTAACTCTCACCTTTTTCTTAATTTTTATAAACAAACCTTTAGATTTTAGATACTAAAGGATTGGCAACAGCATGATTATTGGGTAAGATCTGAGTTGTATATTCTCCTGAGTATGTGGCTGGTCCTTTGGGATCAGAACCCCTCTTTGGTTGATTAAACTGGTTTTAAATAACCACTCATCATTAAGTTTAGTGTTTTTGGTGGTGGTACAAGAACAGGAATACCTAAGGAGGCTGCATTTCTGACTCGTTAGCCAGTGCGGTGAGACAGATGTTCACTTTTGTTGCTGGATTGGTATACCTTATGGGAGAATAAACACCAGCTTTGGGGTGTGTCCGCCCTATTTCTCAGGGGTTTGTCCTGCTCAGTTGTGACCCACAGTGACAATGGGAAATTTCAGAAAAGGTACAGATGTCACATACTAACTACAATGAGGGAAAGGAAAGATTCAAACTGCAAGTGAAAGTGAAAACCAGATGAAACCAGACCAGTTTAAAATGTGTCACCTTCTGATTTCTTCACATAGAAGAAATCCCTGCCTGAAGTAGCAAATAAATAAATGGAGCAGAGTGTGTCTAGGCCATACAGAGGTGTGCCAGGGAGGGAGACGGTTCAAGGAGCCTCTCAACCCCACCCTATACCTCTGCATAGGGGCCTGCCACAATTGCAGTCTCTGCCCAGCAGCATACTCCCTGCTAGCACCATCTAGGCTATTACCCCCCCCTCCCCCCGCACCGGGGGCAGGGAGGAGATGGACCAAAGCCATATCCACACCCTCCCAATGCCAGCGTCCACAAAGAACTGCACATTGTGCCACACCCCATTATGGGGAGTAGCAGCAGCTGGACTTGCGCTGATCCAGGAGCTCCGGGAAGGACTGTACCTGAAGCACAGTATCTCTCGGTGCTCCCATTGTGTTAGCGTAGCCCCACACTGTCCACAGCACAGGGGTGTGGCTGAAAACAGCAACTGAGCCCTGGATTCAGGGCTCTGGAGACAACCAGACAGTGGCTTAACAGCATCTTGTGTCAGCTTGTGTTCCATGGCTCAGGAACTCTATGTTATGGTTTCATTCTTATACTTTTTTTTTTTTTTTAAAGTGAATCTAATGCACACGAGTGGCCTGGGCTGACGTCTCCAGAGACCTTTTATAACCACAGGACAATGACAGAATGGACAGCAGCAGTGCAAGCTTCTCCAGCTCAACGGTGACCCAGGTGGACCTGCTCTCCATGTTCACTTAATCTTTCACACCGCTGCTGAGACTATCAAAGATACCAGTTATTACCAGCCCCATCCGACTGTTGCTTATGTGCACAGACAGCTACACAAGCGCATGTGTGCGTATACACACGGAGAACACAACCACTTAATTTTAAACATAGCATTTATCTTCATGACTTGAGAACAGCACCATCATTTATTTTGACGCTCCCTATGTCAGCATTTTGTCTGCAATGTATGTGTGTTTCATATTTAATACAGCTATTGTCTAAACAGTTCATCATACAATAGCGTAGCTTCAGTTAGGCAATTCATCTTCACTTGTTAAGGGAATTGTCACTGCACAAACAAAACATTTGTTATGAATTCATCCCTTAATACATGAAAACATCCATGCCCAAAATTATGCTAATCTGTATCTCTCTTTCATACATCCATCAACAAGATGAAGCCATTTACTGAGTAGATCCTACTTGTATACAACTAGAACCAATATGGGGCCTTTTCTACAGGTAGCTGTCTTTCAGCAGAACATCTGTAATTGTCCTGAATTAAAGGGCTTCCTTTGGATTTATTAAGTAGATTTTGACATAATCCAGTGTAGTTTACAACGTGAGGTAGGGTACACAAGGAATGAAGATTGCTTACTAGATTGCTTTTTAGTAGATGACTGGTCCAAGTTTGTTAATACACTCTCCTAATCCTTTGTAGCACAACATATGATTTGTGATGCTTTCACTGTCCCCATTAACAAGCCATTCACATACCAACACAGGGCAAACAAAACAGAGAGGCATCTTAGATTTGACTCTAAAGATGCTTCAAAACAGTATATGACTCCTGCCCCGACACCCTGTACGTTTTTCTATGTTGTTTAGCCGTGCCAGCGTTCGGGGTCTGCTCCTGCCCTGGGGGACAAAGGAAAGAGACAATGATTGGAAAAACATGCCCTGCTAAACATCTCTTCTGTAGCTACCGTGGTAGGAGAGCTGATGGGATTTGTGAAGCTAGCCATCTAACCTCTATTTTACCTCATACATGGTGCGGTATAAATGCACAAGTATCAGTTAACTGGGAAGACCAGTAGAGACTCCAAGAAGCCAGATGAAGCAATGGATCTACCACTTAAGGCTCCCTGATTCTCTTGGATGATCTGTGCTAGCCCCAAAATAGGTTAAAGCAGCCTAAAGGTTCAAAGGGCACTGCCCTCTACCAAAGGTACACTGGGATTGGGTGGAGGCAGGCACGTCAGCTCTGATCACATCCACTCTGGAAAAATTCTCAGCTGCCTTCATCCGGCTGCTTGCCACCACCAGAACAGGATAGATTCTGGCCTTATTTTACTGAAGTTGCATTTATACCTTCCAGACAAAATTAAGCATGAGATTGTTACATAAACTAGATAACAAATACTGCCATCGTCACCAAAGCGTTAGAATTATTGTTAGGAGGCTAGGAAAGGGAAGAATATTTCAGAATTCATACGCGGATTCTACAGCATCACCAAAACCAGTGACCCTTGGAAAACTATTAGGAGCAGAGGACAAACGTATACGAATCTGTAAAGGTGCAAACATTTCCAAAGATCAGAATATCTGAGCAAGGGAGACTAAATTTAATTTAAAATAATCCAAAAGATTAAGCTTTTATTGTGAGTCCCTTTTCATCTCCCAGAGGAGGTGGCCAATTCCCCAAGATTTAGAACGGGCCAACAATTGGGATTTGTTTCACGGCAGCACATTTCCTAGCAGCATTTCTGTTCCAGAACAAATCCAAAATTCTGCCAGCTCTGTCTTCACCCAAACTCCTTTACATACCAAAAAGGCAGTGAGCTCAGTGCAGGGATTGCCGGGGAGTGGTGCCAAAATGAGTGGGAATTTAAAAACAAAACCCGATTTGTCTCTAATACAATGTGCTAAACAAACCAGGATTCCAATGTCCTCAGGGGACCCAGATTACAGGGTGCATTTGATTCACATGAAGGCCTAAGGAGAATCCTTATTGTTCTGGCTCATGTACAACAATGTGGGATCTTGCTGTCTGTCATAAATAGGATAACAATCCTTTCGAGTTTCTTATAACATGCTCTTCCATCAACACCATCTGCCCCTTCATCTTGAGAGCTGTCTGAAAATCTCTTCATAAACATGCTGCTGTCAAATCATACTGATGCCCATATTTTAAAAAGGAAACGCTGTTTTAAATCCAACTCAGGTTGGAAGTATTTGAGAGCTATTATGATTTGATAGCAATGTAGAATAGGGTTGCCAACCCTCCTGGTTTTGCCGGGAGTCTCCCAGAGGCTACTGAAGTCAGATTTTAGGTGCTAATAGTCTGGCAGCGCAGCAGGGCTAAGGCAGGCTCCCGGCCTACTCTAGCTCCACGCCACTCCCGGAAGCAATCAGCACATCCCTGTGGCCCCTGGGGGAGTGAGGGGGGTCTCTGCGCGCTGCCCCCGCCTCAAGCACCGACTATGCAGCGCCCATTGGCTGTGTGGAGGCCCCTTGGCCCCCCCGCCTAGATGCTGCTGCCAGAGGGATGTGCCGGTCGCTTTCAGGAGCTGCCCGAGGTAAGTGCCGACCAGCTGGAGCCTGCACCCTAACCCCTGCCCAGAGCCCACACCCTGCACCCCCTCCTGCATCCAAACTCCCTCCCAAAGCCCACACCCCAACCCCCTGGCCCCAGCTCAGAGCCCACACCCAAACTCCTTCCCAAACCCTGTACCCCCACCGCCTGCCCCAGCCTGGTGAAAGTGAGTGAGGGTGTGTGTGTGTGTGGGGGGGGGAGGGATGGAGTGAGTAGGGGGGAGGGCAGGGGCAGGGCAAGGGTGTTTGGGTTTGTGTGATTAGACAGCAGGCAACCCTAGTGTAGAGGCAAATTAGTTAGTGTTCAGTGTCTAGTGTATTCATGTCCACAGTAATTGTAACCAGCACCATGGTGGACAAACTCAGCAGAGAGATCAAGGATTAAATGGGTTTGGAGACCAAATGTATCTCTAAACCCCATAGAGATGGATCATTCAGGGTGGCTCCATGCCATATAACTAGTGTGAGGTGTGGAAGCAGGCACTCCCATCACACCTGTGTGTATGTGTGTGTGTTTTATGGAAGGAGGGCCTTCATCCCCAACTGTGTCAATTCAACATCTTTATATTTGTTTAATCCCAGCCCGACCCATCAGACACTCGCTCCTTGGTATAATTTACTGCAGCCACACCAATGTGGAGCCAACGTTAGGTTTCCAAGAGCAAAGCAACATAATGAGTGTTTCCTCACAGCACAGTTTTTAAAACGCTCTTTCTTAAAGACACTGGCAAACCAATTCCAAGAATCGGTAATTTCCTTCATTCCTTAATTTGTGTGTTCTTGCTCATGACAGTAATCATCCAGCGTGGGAAATGACAGCAGCCCAGAACAACCCTGCGTATCTCAGGATATACCAGACCAGAAGAGCTCCTCTTTCCTAGACTCAAAGGGAATTTAGAACACAGTTTAGGTTATGAAGAAAAAGGGATAGTTTAAAGAGCCATCTTTTCTTGTGAAAAGATGTGTGCAGGGGTGGGGCACGTTAAATTCACAAGTGAGCTCACCCTTCTGGATGAAATTAAGGCTAAGGAATAACACCACCTCTTAAAGGTTCAAAGAGTGGGAAACAAAGTTTATAGATGACAAGTTCTATACCATCACTAAGTTTACATATTCAAATTCAAGAGACAGACTGGCCACATCTATACCCAGTATGGTTAATCAAAGCCAGCCTCCTGATTGCTCACAATATGTTATTTCTGACATATTGAGTTATATCAAGTTACATCAAGGAAAGCCACTGACATTACATGACATAAGTAATTGTGCCACAGTTCCATGTGTTAGGATACTCAGAAGGTTGCTTAAAATAGCTATTTTTCATCTCTCAGATATAAACTGCAGCATTTTTATCTGTAACTTTAAAAAAAGGCAGCCAAACAAAAAACCTGATTCATGTGATTGAAAGGTTAAACTCTGCTTGTACAATCCTGGACACTGTTTTAACAATTTAAATATCTCATACCTAGTTCTTATATTAGTGCTTGGTTATCTGAGTGTCAACTTTCCAAGCGGGTCTACCTTATCAAGAGAAAAACTTGCATTTTAAGAGCACACAAGTGGTCTGACCTACACAGGTCTCAGCTTCACATATGCAGACCAGATTAATTCCTGGGATGCTCCATCATCTTGCCTTGCTGAGTAACACCTTGCAGTACAACATTTAGGCATCCCTGTATCTCCCTCACTTACACATGGAACAGGAATTGCACAGTAAGAAGGGGGGTGGGGGAAGGATGTGCTTCAAGGAAAGGAACACAAAGGGTATAGGTATAAAGGATATTATATATACACAACATCAAACAAAATCCTAAGAAAGCATTTAGTTCTGGAAATGAGGAAACATCAAGGTTTAGAGGACTCAGGCCCCAATTCAGCAAGGTACTTAAGCAAGTGTTTAAGTCTACCTCTATTCAACAGAGCACTTAAGAACACGCTTAACTCTAAACACATCCCTTTAAAGACAGAATAGATCCTCAGGTGGTGTAAATTGTCATTGCTCCACCGATTTATATGGAGTGATGACCATTTACAGCATTTGAGATCTGACCAATGAGACTTCAAAACATGCTTAAGTGTTCTGCTGAATAGGGGCCACACTTCCTGTACTCTAGTTTGTATGTACAATAACACTGCACCTTTCTGTCTGACCTTACATCGTTGTTCTTTGTTTTTTGAATGTTTAACTATTTAAAAATGTTAAAGAAAAATTAAATCATAAATTTGCACTACTGCATGCTTAATACATTATGAGATGTGCAATGGTATGTTTCCATAACGTGTGGGATTTGAGCTTTCATGCTAGACAAAATTTCTTCTGTGACCCTGCATCCAGAACTATAAGTCCCCCTTCTGCTTTAGCAAAAGAGGAATGTGTTGGTGCTACATTGTGTGACAGCTCCCTGCCACCCTCGTCTGTTCGCCAGTTCCCCTTGCCCCCTCCCCACACACAACCCCACTCCTTAGCACTATACCAATCCTGCTTTGCCTTTCAGGCAAATTTCAGTTCTCCAACTCTCCAGAAGCTTCTCCTTGCAGAATCCAGCCCTGTCACTAGATACCAATTAAGCTGTTTCCAAAGAGAAAATACACACCAGCCTGTTGGCTTAGCTGAGGATGCACACCTCACATTACTATAACAGCACTAACGTGACATTATAGTAAGACAAGAATAAATGTTTAAAAAGAACAAAGATTAAAATGATTCCAAGCAAAGAACAGAAAATAGTTACAAATAAAACAAAAGTATAACATGCTTCTAAGTATCTACATATAAGGTAGGAGGCACCAAGCTTTGTCTAAACCAGTTCTCACCTATAGCCATTTCTCAGCGTCACCAGCCCGCTTGGTTGGGGATCCATCATTCATAGATGCAAAGAGTGATGACCTCTTTGTTCCCTCAATGAAGGATAATCAACATGTCTTTTTGCTTCTCCTTATACTCACAAAAGTTTATTGTTTTTATCCCCAGCCAGAATTAATCCCTGCAGTTCAGACTCCAGGGTCTTCCGATGCCTATTGCACATCCTTATGTTATTTGTGCCTCCAGTTTACCTTTGATACAAATGAACTGCCCTTCATCTCTGGCATCACCACGGTTAATTTACATTAGAGAATCAGGGCGATAACTATCCTCCCTCTGGTCTGGAAGAAACCCTGTTTGATTACAGACTTTAAAGCATAAATATCAGTAAGTATCCATAATTCCTTATATGGTATTAATACAGACATTTCACAATGGTATTATTGACCAGTGTATCACCAGCTTTCATTTGATATTCTATACCTCATTCTTGATAGGTAAATATGACAGTAATGTGTTAGATGTAGTGCAGTGGTTCTCAGACTTTTGTCACGGTGACCTCTTTCACATACCAAGCCTCTGAGTGCAACCCCTCCTTATACATTAAAACCACTTTTTAATATACTTAATACCATTATAAATGCAGGAGGCAAAGCGGGGTTTGGGGTGGAGGCGGACAGCTCGCAAACCCCCGCGTAATAACCTCATGACCCTGTGAGAGGTCCCGACCCCCAGTTTGAGAACCCCTGGATAAGAGGGAATGACAATAGAGCCTGTCTACACTGACCCTTATGAAGCTCACTCAATCTAGGTTACTGATCCTATATAGATATATATTAAAAAACAGCGAGGGCCAGATTCTTGGTTTCAGACTTTGTGCATCTGGTGCAGTTCAGGAGGGAAGAGATGCAAAAGTGATTTGTATTCCCTGGATCATGAGGTTGCCATGCTCCACCTCCCCCTGGCATAACGGAGAGCAGCCTGAAAGCCAATTAACATTACTTGGCTGCCCATGGTTTCAAGGGATGTTACAGCAGCCAAGGATAGCAGCGATACAGGACCTGTGATCCTGGCCCCAATCACTCCACATACAGCAGGGGCTGAGATGAAGCATGACACTGAAGCCACTACACTGGATCTACACCACTCAGGGATTTCCACATAGCGGCAGAACGCTCAAATGTCATTTGAATCCCTATTTTGCACATAGAGAGCAGCAAGAATCAGCTGAACAGAGTGAAGACTCTAGCTTTGTATGTACACAAGCATGTATGCATCATGCACAGAGCCCATCATGTACAAAAGCACACAGCAGCAAAAATCGGCTGAACGTGCATAGAGAATGCAGCCCTGTATGTACACACGCACATGCAACATACATACATATAGTACCATACAAGAAGATATACTATATAGAATATAAAACCATAAAGCAACCTGCCAATTTTAACTTATGTTGCCATTTAACTTCAGAGTGATTATAATGAGTGTGAAGTGTCCCTTTAAAAATGAGGTTATGTTCGTTAATATTCATTGACTTCTAGCTCGCTTCCCACACACAACACATGATTTACTCTACAGTGGCTTGGTGCATCAATTATGGTAATACTTTGTGAATAACATTTGCATTCGCGCAAAATGAGCCTGGTTACTTAGCACTAGCCGAACCATTCCTCTGGAAAACTGTCACAAACGTACGTATCATATGTCTCCACTTACACAGACCAGCAATTATACCAGTTTATTAAAAAGATTCAGCTTTTTTTGTTTTTGTTTTTTTTAAACTCGTCTTTCTGAGAATAGACTAGTTTGTAGCCTTTTCCCTTTGCTTATGTGGTCACAGGAAAAGGCCAATGAACACAACTAGTTTCACAAAGCTGAGTTAATACTTTTTAGATCAAGGGGCAATATATCTATTACATCAGCATATTCTAATACAGCCAGGATAGCTAAGCAGCAATGACTCTTGATTAATGTTTCAGTTCAGCTCCTTAAGCCAAATTCCTGTCTCAGTTATACTGCTGTAAAAAAGTTACTAACCTTTTTGGTAACTGTTGTTCTTCAAGATGTGTTGCAGATGTCCACTTCACTTCAGGTTCGTGTGCGCGAGTCAGAGGTTTTTCCCTAAGGATGGCGGGTCTGCCTTCAACAGTGTCACACCACTAAACGATAGTACAGGGGTCGGCAACCTTTCAGAAGTGGTGTGCCGAGTCTTCATTTATTCACTCTAATTTAAGGTTTTGCGTGCCAGTAATACATTTTAAGGTTTTTAGAAGATCTCTTTCTATAAGTCTATAATCTATAACTAAACTATTGTTGTATGTAAATTAAATAAGGTTTTTAAAATGTTTAAGAAACGTCATTTAAAATTAAATTAAAATGCAGAGCCCCCCGGACCGGTGGCCAGGACCTGGGCAGCGTGAGTGCCACCGAAAATCAACTCGCGTGCCGCCTTTGGCACGCGTGCCATAGGTTGCCTACCCCGCGATAGTAAAAGGGCCGAGCTGTCACAGACCCCTCTTAGTTCCTTCTTATCAGACAGACTCCAACAGAGGGTAAGGAGAGTGGGTCAGGAAGTGGACATGTGCAACTTCAGAGTGAAGAACATCTCAAAGAACAATAGTGAGAAAATAGGCTAGTAACAGGTTTTTCTTTCAGTGTTTGCAAATGTCCATTCTGCTACTGATAACGCAGAGGCAGTTCAACCAGAGATGGGTTTCGGAGTCTATCTGAACAGCTGTAGAACAACAGGTTCTCAGAATGCTGAGACATAACATCATGAGTTGTAAATGTATCCATATTTGCTACAGGTACTTTGGCCAAAAATGCTACAGAAGTGCTTGAGATCCTGTAGAGCATGCTATCACCTGCTCATTGGGGGTACCTTGGTAATGTTGTGGCACAGACATATGCAGGGTGAAATACCGAATGAAAACTTCTGCGTCATGATTAGAAGGGGTTTTCATCCTGTTGGGATTTGAAATGAACAGCTGGGATGATGTACTAGCCAGTTATCTAGGTAAGGAAATAGATACACACTTGCTTTTCTTAAGAACGCAGCCATCACTACCATGCATTTTGTAAATACTGCCTGGGCTGCAGATAGGCCAAAAAGCAGACTGTAAACAGATGAGTGGCGTTGACCAGAAATCTCAGAGACTCCCTGTGTCTTTGTTGGATAGCCACACAGAAATATACATCCTTCGAGTAGAGGGCAGCATACCAGTCACCAGACTCGATTTAGGAGACGATGGAGGTTAGAGTGCCCATGAAAAACTTCATTTTCTTTATACATTTATTCAAATTTTGACATTAGGATGGGTCTGAGACCTGATATCTTGTGGAACAGTAGAGGGGGCAATGTTGTAGCACAGATGTATGCAGGATGAAATCCAAGATGAAATCTTGAGTTGAGACTGGAAGGCCTTTCATCCTGCCAGCAACTGAAATGAAGAGTTCAAATGAGGATGTAAAAGCCCTACTCTGTCCAAATAAAAGGTCAAAGCCCTTTAGAGAGCCAAGGTCTAAACCTTTAGAGAAGGGAGCCTAGGAAAGAATGTCATTAAATAGATGGCTTAATGAGGTGGCATCCCAAAACTACTTTAGACAGCATTTCAGATGCAGATAAAGTATTCCTTATCTTTACAAAAACATTGTGTAAGGATGGTCAGCTAACACCACTCATCATGGATGTAATAGCTCCCAAAAATACTACTTTCATAGATAGGTGCAGTAAGGACCAGGTAGCCATCAGTTCAGTTCAAGATTCATCAACCTTGCCAGCACTATATTCAAGTTCCTGGTAGGAACGGGATCCATGATATGGAGATATATAACCTGACCACACCATTTAAGAATCTGATTGACACACTATTAGAGAACACTGAGCAGCCTGCAATGGTGGATGGAAAGCAGAGATCCCTGAGAGCTGAACTCTGATAGAACTAAGTGATAGGCTCTACTGTTTCTGGTGGAACATGTAGTCCAAAATATGCTGGATTGCAAGCAAAATTGCTTACGCTGGTGCAACAGAATAGAATCAGGCATGGCATCTCTCTCTCATTTGTGGTTATAAACACCTGTTTAGCAATGTAAGAAATTTAATTGTTTTAGCAATGAACTAAGCAGCATTTAAAGTTGCAGGCCTTATGAAGAAGGATGCAATAACTGTCTTCTACTTCAGACAATATTCAGTAGGCATCCCTCTTTGCTCTATTTGCAGCATTTATGATACTCAAAATGGGGAATTGTGCAACTAAAGTCTAAATGGTAACATTGGTAAATGGCAGGTTCTTTTTGTTGTTGTTGTTGTTAAGTTTCCATGGTAGGTTCATTTTTTTTTTATTTACTCGGAACTGATCAATCCAAAAACCTCTTTTAGTCCCTTTGAGATTCCACACAATGATTCACACAGTCATCTCCTTTCACATCCACACAATTTCCAGTCTGACCAGGAGAGAAGAAATGCACAGGATAAGCCCACTGTACAGAAACAGAACTCCACAGTTGTAGAGCAATGTTAATAAAGGCTCCTCATCCCTAAGTTTTTAAGGTGCAACTTGGACAAACCAACTGCCTGTCATGTCTGACCTCAGTGGATGGTTCAGGATATAGTGTTACATTCATGTCAGATATAGACCACCACCCGTCTTAATACTAAGACTTGAAAATGAAATGGAATTTGATGGCAGACCAGTGCAGACAGTTTAATACACACTGTGTTTTGTCGATCCAAATGGGTACCTGCAGGATTCTGCTTTGTGGACCATATTTAACCTGAACTGGTAATGCAAGGAGGAAAAGTGATTAGGAACAATCAGCATGGATTCACCAAGGGCAAGTTATGCCTGACTAACCTAATTGCCTTCTATGATGAGATAACTGGCTCTGTGGATGAGGGAAAAGCAGTGGATATGTTATTCCTTGACTTTAGCAAAGCTTTTGATATGGTCTCCCACAGTATTCTTGCCAGCAAGTTAAAGAAGTATGGGCCAGATGAATGGACTATAAGGTAGAAAGCTGGCTAGATCGTCAGGCTCAGCAGGTAGTGATCAATGGCTCCATGTCTAGTTGGCAGCCGGTATCAAGTGGAGTGCCCCAAGGGTCGGTCCTGGTTTTGTTCAATATCTTCACTAATGATCTGGAGGATGGCATGGTTAGAACCCTCAGCAAGTTTGCAGATGACACTGAACTGGGAGGAGTGGTAGATACGCTGAAGGGTAGGGATAGAACACAGAGGGACCTAGACAAATTAGAGCATTGGGCCAAAAGAAATCTGATGAGGTTCAACAAGGACAAGTGCAGAGTCCTGCACTTAGGACGGAAGAATCCCATGCACTGCTACAGACTAGGGACCAAGTGGCTAGGAAGCAGTTCTGCAGAAAAGGACCTAGGGGTTATAGTGGATGAGAAGCTGGATATGAGTCAACAGTGTGCCCTTGTTGCCAAGAAGGCTAATGGCATTTTGGGCTGTATAAGTAGGGGCATTGCCAGCAGGTCGAGGGACATGATGATTCCCCTCTATTCAGCATTGGTGAGGCCTCATCTGGAGTAGTGTGACCAGTTCTGGGACCCAAACTACAAGAAGGATGTGGAAAAATTGGAAAGAGCCCAGCGGAGGGCAAAAAAAAAAAAAGGGGGGGGGGAGCACATGATGAGGAGAGAGGCTGCTGGAGAGGCGATTATTTAGTCTAGAGAGAGAGAGAGAAGGGGGAGGGGATGCTGCTTGCTGCTGCTGAAAGGGGGGGGGCAAAGAGGATGGATCTAGACTGTTCTCAGTGGTACCCGATGACAGAACAAGGAGTAATGGTCTCAAGTTGCAGTGGGGAAGGTTTAGGTTGGATATTGGGAAAAACTTTTTCACGAGGAGGGTGGTGAAGCACTGGAATGGGTTCCCTAGGGAGGTGGTGGAATCTCCTTCCTTAGAGATTTTTAAGGTCAGGCTTGACAAAGCCCTGGCTGGGATGATTTAGTTGGGGATTGGTCCTGCTTTGAGCAGGGAGTTGGACTAGAACCTCCTGAGGTCCCTTCCAACCCTGATATTCTATGAATATGATGAGTTTCAACTCTACTCAGGGCTAGGGTGGCCAACTTTCTAATGTCAGAGAACTGAACACCCTTGCCCCTCCCCTTCCCTGATGCCCCTCCCCTTCCCCAAGGCTCCACCCCGGCTCATTCCATCCCTCTGTCACTCATTTTCACAGGGCTGAGGATGGAGGGTTTGGGGTGCCGGAGGGGGCTCTGTGCTGGGGCTGAGGGGTTCAGTGTGTGGGAGAGGGTGAGGGCTCTGGCTAGGGCACATGTGGGGGCTCCCGGCTGGGACAAGGGGTTGAGGTATAGGAGAGAGTGAGGGCTCCGGTTGGGGGTGCAAGATCTGGGTGGGGCCAGGGATGAGGGATTCAGAGTGTGTGTGGGGGTTCCGAGCTGGGGCAAATGATTGGAACACCTTTAGCTTGCAACACCTACACACCACTATTCACCAAAACACAACAGCAACCCCAGGTATTTTACATGTGATACATACAATAGTTAAAGCTAAAACAGTGCATATATACGGATTTTTCTTCAGTACAGTTAAAAATTGCAGCTCATCCTCCTCATTCCATCTCAGCATGCAGTGTTTACATTTGCAAGTTAGCTAAATGCTCACACTCCTAGCTACAGTACTACGTAGTGTGCAGTGTTTCAGCAGTCCCAGAATGCTACAACCACCACTGTATATCATAATACATGTGTGATTGTGCCAAATTAGTACAGCCCAAAACAGTGTGGATATATGTATCCTGTATACTATGCTAATGCAAGGACAGACCATGTCATCAGTGTCCCTCTATAACAGTTTAATTGCTTCCTGTACATAAAACATTGGAGATAGTCAGGTCTGAAGCATGTTAGTGGGTCAGCGTGTGAAAGCTATATTTGCTGCTGCCCATGCTGTAATTCTAATGTGGAGACAGAGAGAGAGAGAGAATCTCAGTCTCCAAGCTTAAGTAGGAAGAGCTGTACTTTTAAAAACAGGGTGAGAGCAGTAGGCTCATGAAAATCCCTGTAGTTCAGAGGTTCCCAAGCTTTCCTTATTGTATTCCCCCTTCCAGATCTACCAGCTGCCTCCGCCTACCCCTTACTCTTCTCATCACGGACACTTTGTGTGTTCTTATTAACACTACCCGTGTCTGTGTTCTCATTGGTATATTTTGAAGTAAATTAACTGCTGTATTTTATATAACCAAACTTCCCACAGAGTTTTAAAGTGTCACCTGATTAGCCCATTATCAATGCAATAAATAAAATCCACCATTACATAATTTCTCCTGCACACCCTCAAGAGATGTCGGGGTTCGCCTACCACTGTTTGGGAACCCCTGCCATAGTTCATCCAGCGGCAGACAGACTGGCTCTAGCATATCAGCTAGCAATTGTGATGATGATAATTTACACTGGGTTCCCAAATAGGTTCATTTACTAAAACCTGGCTGTCACACGGAGCTTTGAGTGGAGAAGCCAGTTACTGTATGTGTGAAGAGGTTTCCAAAGGATTAGGATCAGGGAGAGGGAAAGAGAAGAGAACCTCCTTTAAATAACTTGGTATAATTTCTCAGTTTAACTCAGTTTATCCTGGAAGCTGGAAATGACACCTCTGAAAACCAAGTCTAAAGTGTACATATGCACCAGGCTCATATCTGTATATTTTAAAATTTAATTTCTGAAAAACTCTGTGCACTTTTCCATGGTAGGCAGGGGAGAGGTACATGGATGGGGGAGTGGTTGGTTATTCTCGTGGCATGCTACAGATTTAAATCATGACAAGCAAGTATGACAAGATGCAACAGAAGTGGCATTATTAGTATTCTGGACTGTTGTAATCAAGTTGTTACATTACATCTCAGTATTTGAAAAAATCTACCATTTTTGCCCTTGGTTTGGACAATACAGCAACCAAACAACATAGTATAAAACTGGGGAACCTCTTTTGTGAAAGACTTAAAAGATTGGTTTGGGTTTTCATTGTCCTGTCTCTATACAAACGGTTTGTTTTAACAGTTAAGGGATCAGGCTGGCAGTCCTTGACAAGGCCAAATCCAAGTGTCTGTACAGAGAATAGCAAAGGCCAGACTGGTTTTGCGAGCTGTGATGAGCTGCAACAGGAATGGAAGCCCTCTACTTAGTGGAAAAAATGAAGGTTGGTTCAGCTGTGTGGCTTTGACAGACTCCCTGCTACAGGTTTATTTTCCTACCTTAGGGGAAGAAGGAAAAAAACAAGGGGAGAAAGCACAAAAGAAAGAGCGGGGAGACACTCTAGAGGGGCACACAGAGTGGCCACCCACACATTTTAATTATTGATGCAGACAGCCTAAGCAATCTGTAAGCCATATACATAATGTATTTACTTGAAAATCCAGGCAAATCCACATGGTATTATAGAACAAACTACAAGCTGATCTGGGAGCACTGTCTTAAGAACAGAGTAAGCTGTCTCCATGTATTGAAAAAATCTGTTTGACAAATGAAAAGATTAGATTAATGTTAATAATCCTAATGTGCTTGGTGACATTCTTTTTGCCCTAGCAGAGTAGAGAGCACCAGGGTCTTGTTCTACATCCACCAGGTCCATCTTGTGCCATGGGATGGCTTATTTAGAGTGATGCACGGGAGACTGGCTTACCTCTCTCCTGAGCCTTGGTTTGATTATACAATGTTTAGGGATCAACCCGAAAGCAGCAGATGTTTCATAGAGCCAAGTGCCACATAAAAAAACAGCCACTCCTTGAAACAGGTACCAGGCTGTGGGTGTGGGGAGAGAAGGGGAAATGGTGGTAAAGAATCAGAACATCTTTCACTTAATGTAGTATGTATCAGAGGGGTAGCTGTGTTAGTCTGGATCTGTCAAAGCGGAAAAGAGTTCTGTGGCACCTTATAGACTAACAAACGTATTGGAGCATGAGCTTTCATGGATGAATACTCACTTCGTCGGATGTATGACATGCATGCATCCGATGAAGTGGGTATTCACCCACAAAAGCTCATGCTCCAATACGTTTGTTAGTCTATAAGGTGCCACACAACTCTTTTCCGCTTTTAAGGTAGTATGTGCTGCTTGTCTCGAACTGACTGACTGGAACCATGTGGAGAAGAATCAAATGGATTCTAAATAAAACTTCCCTGCAATTTAACAGACAGCATAAGCGGCAGCAGTTAGCATGATCAAATAAAGAATTGTTGCTCACCCCATCCTGCCATTTTGTGTGTGTTTTTCAATTTCAAAGTTTCTCTCTTGCTCATTAAGAAAATATGGCACACTGTAGGGCATTCAATAATTGAGTTATGTGTGTTAGAGAAGGGAGAGAGGGAACAGGTACAGGAAAGACACTTCACTTGCAGCATCCCAGACACGAAATTCTGATTACTAATTCATGCACTGAGCTTTCATTCCTTTGCCCACAGACTACGCTGCAGGCCAGCTCCTTTGCCCTCCGAGTGTGTGGTTGGAATAGAAGGCTGTGCCTTTGCAACGCCCAGATGTTTGAGAGTCCTCCACTGCAGGGCAGAGCCTGTTTGCAATTTTCTACTCAACCGCCAGTATGAAAACACAAACATTCAGACAAACGGACCCTTCACTTCCTCCTAGCTGCTTTTAGTGGTTTCTTTAATCTTTTAAGCTCCTGGGTCTAATCCAGCAGCTGCCATCAAAAGTATTATACAACTTGAGGGCACTGAGGGAGGGGGGAAATACAATGCCTTTCCTGATTTGGTGTTTCTATCCTCCTTGTCATTACAGCATGTGCACATATTTTAGATGATAAATATGGCATATTTCCATGCAACTGTAGATTTAGGCATGCTATCTACTGTACAGATATACCATCTTTTATTTTAATATCGATAGTCTAGTCATAGCTCAGATTTTTATATTTTTATATCTATAAAATATCTGAGATGGCATAACTATATAGCATATGCATATGCAATATGATGGGTAGTGTGGGTATAAATGTATTATATAGACAAATAGAGTGCCACCTCTTCCAAATGTATTGCAACTCTCTCTGTTTGCTGTTTTTCTTGAAGCCGTAATACCTGGAGTACACTGATTGACTATGAATCTCAACTTTCTAAAAAGAACTGTTGCAGAGAAAAGCATGAATAGGGAACCCAAGTGCATCCTAAAAGTCTAAAAAGCAGAAGGCAAATAAAAATAACCTAAAATTCATGATTTTTACATCAATTTTTTTGGTCTGATTCACATTTCTTGAACGTTGGCAATATTGGAATATTATATAAAATGCAAACTATTACCGCTGCAAAAAAGCAACCCCGAGAAGGGGCTGGAGAGGAGAAGCTGCACTGGCCACAGAAGAGAATTCGCCCTCCCAAGGAGCAGCACAGTCCGTGGCTCTCAGAGTTTCCTGTGGGTAGTGTTACTTGCATTCCCTCTCACTTACACCTATCTGGCCCTTAAGCTTACTGATACAATAGAACCTCAGAGTTACGAACACCTCGGGAATGGAGGTTGTTCATAACTCTGAACAAAATGTTATGGTTGTTATTTCAAAAGTTTACAACTGAACATTGACTTAATACAGCTTTGAAACTTTACTATGCAGAAGAAAAATGTTGCTTTTAACCATCTTAATTTAAATGAAACAAGCACAGAAACAGTTTCCTTCCCTTGTCAATTTTTTTTAAACTTTTTTTTTTTTAGTAGTTAATGTTTAAACCCTGTACTGTACTGGCCTTTTTATGGTGTCTCTAATACTGCCTGACTGCGTACTTCTGGTTCCAAATGAAGTGTATGGTTGGTCAGTTCATAACTACTGTATCTGCATAAAATCTTAAGAACAATGCATGCTTCTTAGATACCCACTGTACAAAAGAATTAGTTAACACTCACTAAAAGAATCCTTCATAAAAGGACACATTTGCTGTGCACCAAATTCAATAAATACTTATAAGCAATTAATCCCTTTCAAATTAATTTCAGAAAAGAAAAGAAAACTTCTAGCCTGATCCAAAGACAAAAATCACAAGTCAGGTGATCTACTAAAGGAATGCATTTTCTCTACAGACTCAATTGCACTTATTCCCTTTTGTTCATAAAATAACAGAGCTACTTTAACGGATTCCTGTTACAGGAAAACATCTGCTAAAAGCACACTTTTAGACACAGGTCCCATAGCAGCCATATAATCCCAGTTACAATTTTGGGCTTGTTCCACCAAGTAGGAAATATCTGTTAACATTATTTCAGATGTGTCTATTATGGTGTTTACTAGACTCAGATAGCTCCAAATATGAACCAATGCAGTACTAACTTCCTGAGTCTTTAGGTAATTCCAATGCTTCTGCAGCTGATGATTTCACTCTATTGTTACCTGGGAAAAGCTAACGAGAATCTGGTGATCTTGAACATTGGTTGTGATCAGTGATGCTGTTTTGTTTTTAAGTGCTCTAAGTAAATGTATACAAAATACAATAAAGCCCTCTAAAATAAATACCTGATCAGAGAACACCTTTCCAGAGCACCAAAAAGGCAACATGCAGGAAAGCTGATATGTAAAAGAAACGCTGTTTTTGCACACCATGGTCACCTGTTAAATCAGAGGATTAACTTATGAATCAACTCTTAAACCAGAGCCAGTTTTCCTACCAATGTAAAACAGTCTCGTCAGGTAAAGAGCATACCGGTCACTGAAATGATTAGTACATTCCTGCTGCAGAATTAAAACAAATAACATGACAAATTTAGCCAGATAGTGACTTTTAGAATTTTAAAACAAACCAATAGACTTTTAAAACAAAACGAGCACGCAAATACGGCAGGATAGCCTGCATTGATCAAAAGGGAGCTTGCTGACTTACTGGTCGACACATGAGGGAGAGTATAGATATAATAAAACTCAACTCTGAACAGGAGACCTCAAAGTCAGACATTCCTTAAGGTATGTGTGTCATCATGCAGACAACAGGCAAGTTAAACAACATGCCTCTCACCCTCTCACCACTATGAAATGCCATTTTGGCTCAGGACTGCAATTCAGAATGTTACATTTCACTCCAGGGGTTCTTTGCAGATGTCATCAAATGACATGTGAGTAACTGGATATATACAGAATCCAGACACTCAGATCCACCATGTCACATAACAATGTTGAGAAGGTATGACGCACTGCGGAAGGTTACTGCACACGGAGGCATCACCAAAGAAGCCAGTGACCCTGAGGTAAGGGTTATCACTGTTTTCTCCTCGCTAGCTGTCTCAATGAAATTGAAATCTGTATTAGAAATTAAAACAATGATAAGGACAATGGATTGTTGGCAGGTCCAGAGGACATTTTACTGATCCCAACATCCCAATTCACACTTGCCGGACAACAGGTGGTAACATTTCCCCGTATAAGTTGGGTTTCACTACTCCATCAATTTACAATGTATGATCTATTCACCTTCACTATTATTGTGTTCCTTTCATGCACGGAGAACAAAGGCTGCTTCCATCAAGTTATTCCAGCTGATCGAGTCATACCAGTTTTCCATGCTTATGTCCATGGATGGCTCTGGGGGGAAAGGGATCCTTTCACACCTAAATGACTGGGTCAAACCCACTGAAAGTCAGCTGTAAGCATGAGGTGTCTATCCCACAGTGCAGTTTCTAGCTGCCCTGCCCCAATCGCATAGCAAGGTACATAACGTCCTGAGCTATCTGCATTTTATAGAAGGGAAAACTGAGGCAAGGAGAGGTAAAGTGACTTATCCCAGGTAGGTCAGCAGCAAAGCTGGGAATAGAACCTGGGCCTCCTGAGTTCTCTCCACTGGATCATGCCGCCTCCCATAACATGATTACAATTGAAGCAATATGGGGCTAGGAAACTTGCGCCGAGGATTCCTGCACTGTAAAGTTACAAGGCTTCAGTCCTTACAGCTATCCATTTCTGCATGCAACACCAACTCTACACAGAGGAGCCAGAGTGCATTATTGTTATTACAACACAGTGAACGTTAAACTTTCAGCTGCACGTTTCATTGCTGCACCTCCTTTCCCCCTACCCCCAATGGGTTTTACAAAAACCTGAGTTGTTCTCTGTCTAGAGAGTTGTGTTAATCTAATGTCAGGCTCTGTTCTGTTTTTCATGACAGCAAATTTAGACACAGCAAAATGCAACTAAGCATCAGGACTAATGTGTTTCGGTATCGCTGGTGACACTGCAGTCTTCTTTACTCACCCAGCCTTGAAATACAGAGGCTTGGGAATAGCTCCTTACAAATGACTCAATGTTGTAATTCACTGGTTTCTAAATTCTTGCAAAGCACATGGGAGGGATGGCCCAAAGTAACAGAAGTAACACATCCCCTGTTGTTGTGCCTGTGCTAATAAATGAGGCATTCAGAAGTATTGCCAATCTCTAGACACATTTTTTAGAGAAGAGATGAAGGGAAAGTCAGCCCCGTTTCTTCTTAGCAAGATAAATTGCTGTGTATGTGTGGAGCTTGGATTGCATGATCGAAATGCATACAGTAAATCGACATTCAGTAATAATCAGGCGACACAGAGTATGATTCTATCAGCACGTCTATAAACCTGTACCACAGCAAGCATGATTTTAAATTAATCGGGAAATGCATTTCATATGAAGTATGATATGAATCTTTACTGAGTAGCAAAGAAGATATTCAAAAGAGATCTGATGACTTTTTTAGGGGTCGACAGAGGCTCTCCTGTTCATTTACCTTTAGTACGAATAGGGCAATACAACCATAATCGTAGGAAGTAGAGAACCATCCCAAACTTTGGCACCCAAAACTTGAAATGAAATTAAATGAACCCTCCCCTTTGGGATTTTAATAGTTTCCAAATTAGTTAGTTTGCTATTATGTTTCATTTTATGTAGCTATTTTCTTTTTTATATTGGCTACAATAGAGGCTGCTAACAGCACAGCAAAGATTATCTTGTTCTTAAAACACACACCACTGGGTGGGGGCGGGTGTCAGAGATCTTGTTTCTATTCCTAGCTCTACCATTGTCTTGTCTGAGTTTCCTCATGTGTTTATCCAATTAGGTACCCCTGCAAGTTTCTAGGGGTGTTGTGCATCTTAGGATCTCAAAACACTTCTCAAACACCAATGAACTCAGATGGAAACTCTATAAAAGGGCAAAGTATCACTTCCGGTCTCACCAGCCGCAGGAAGTACTGTTAACTTTCCAAAGAGCCTCTTTTTACAAGATATCCAGGCCAATGCTGCAGAATCAAGAGTCCAGATAGTCCGAATAAGCATTAAAATGACTGGGTCTTCAACCAAACTCAGTCTGCAAACTTTTGAGATTCATCTAACATGAGTCCTGAGTTCATTTTAAAATTAATTCTACCAATATTGAGTGAACTATGACTTCTCTCTCAGTATTAAAAAGGTGACTACAGGAATGAACACCTTTTAGCACCAAATCTTGCCATGAGCAGTGCTGCAAGGTAAGCCTAATTTTTAGTAGTTCTATTTGTCACAGTTTCAGTGTAACTGCATCTGTGTCCCCCCTCCATGGCACCCACTTAAAGATTTCCAGTTGTCACCCTCCTTGGGCAGAGACCCACGTCTCACTTCCTCCTGACCAGGGATTTTAAGTCTGCACAGCTGCCTATCTTGCACTGATATCCCAGCAAGCCAGACCATCTAAAAAGGCCAGCACCTCTGCTTGGCTTTCTCTCCAAGAACTATGACCAATGCACAGGTTACCACATAGGTCTTCCTAAGCAAGCACACTTATTCTGAAGGTAAAAGCATTACAGAGAAAACATTAACACAGTAAAAGAACCTACATGCATATTAAAGCTTACCAGAGATCCCCTCCAACTCCAACAAGCACTGAGATAAGAGTCAGCCCCTCAAACCTTTCTGTGGTTACAAGTTGATAGCCACCTTGGCTCAGAACAAGCACACATGAAACTGTGAGGCACTACGTTATACATTTCGGGCCTCCGATCGCCTGTTTCATGAGGACAAGATCAGAAGACAAAACCTCCCCTCCTCAGAGTAAAGCTTCAAAACTGGGAGGTGGTATATTTGCATACACATCCCCCAGAGATTTCCTGGGAAATCTACTTATCTTTAAAAGTTCATTTTTGTTTGGTACATTGTTTCAAATAGTCCTAGGAAGCGCATAATACTTTCCTACGTTTACATTAGTCATGTCTTCCCCACCCCCTGAGATACTACATACAACGTCACAATACATAAAAACATTTTCATTTTTAATACAATGAACTCCTAAAATACTTAAACTTAATTCAGTAAGGGTTGTCCATGACAGTGCAAAAAAATGCCAGTTCTGTCTCAATGGTTTACAAAAAGCTGCACAAGTCACAGGCTATTGCACATATAACTCAAAATCCTGAGAGATTAGTACTAGAGGACAGGAAATGAAGAAGGACACTGTTCAAAAGGAACAAATGGTAGAGAAGGTTCCTTATATGTCGTCTATTTTTAATAGTGTGTCTGATCCACCACACCTGTATTTTTCAAGTGTTTATAGGGAGTCACTCAGGTCTCCCGAGCTCACTTGTGGGCATATACAGTGGAGGAGTATGCTTGATATGTCTTTGAACGTAACCCCGCAACTGCTTGTTGGAAAACAGTTTCCTTCTCCAGAAACTGTCCTTTACTGTATTGTGTATTAGCTTTATACTTGAGCTATTTATATTCTATCAAGACCATGACAGAAAAAAGAACTCTCCCGGCATCATTTTACAGCATGCATCTGTGTGAAGCCAACGTGTTCTTCTTGTCCCACTCATTATCCCCCTCAAAACTTCCCCAAACTTAACCCCGCTAACTGTGCGCCACCAAAGGCCACAGAAATATATTGAGATGAATAGCAGCATCCACTGCTTTGATGTGGGATTGTTCTTAGTGTCACCCAGTTATATTGTATATTAGAAATGCAGCATGAGCGCACAATCTGCAAAGCCGTCCTAACTCTTAACTTCCAGAGCAGGCAACAGAAGATGAACGTGCCAAACAGGATTGGGCCCCTAACTCTAGCAGCTACCTAAATATTGACGGGTACTCAGGTGGCGCTCACATCTTTCGTGCTCCTTCTGTTTGGCTTTGTCTTTCCTCAGGTGGAGAAGTCAAGCTAACACTAATAGCCATTCTATTTCCTAGTGAATAATCTAGCACAGCCTGCAAGCAACTGGGGGATAGATGAACAAAGAAGGTTAACAACAGCTGCTGCTGCTTGGTATTAAAGGATGCCATCATAATGAAATTATACTATCTCTTTTACTTAACAAGTGTTGTATTTAAAAATAAACCACAGATTTTCTTTGATTTGTGGAGGGCTCTGGGGACTGCTGGGGGGTGGGGGAGAGAACGGAGTAAGCACTTTTATTGGATGTTGATTGCAGAAGAGTTGGCAGACGGACTGAAGGCAATGAATCCCTGCAGAACGAGTGGAAAAATCAGAGGGGCCAGGGGAGTTCTATAACAGAACAGTAAAACTGTCAAAAATAGGGAGATGACAGGCGCTGTATGGAAATCATTTTCCTTGTTAAAAATAAAGTCCAGAAAGTCTGCACATCAAAAAATAGAAATAAATGACATTTTCAGTAGACTGTCAAGCAACGCTGTTTGCCAACATTAAAAGCTCCAGATCTGACCACTCAAACAAGCAACATGAAAGCCTTTCACGTACATGCCATGTCCCCTACACAAAGCTTCCCCCACCCCACCTTTGAGCCAGCTGTTTTTGTCTTCAGAGTAAAATGGATCAAATAATACCGGAGAAAGATAAACTTGAGGTAATCGCTACCACATGAGGGTAGGCAACAGGAAGTGCAGAAAGCTAGCATTCCCCCACATCTTGAATGCAAAACCAGGCCAGCACGTGTCCACTGGAGGCTTTGCTGTTTAGTGTTTAGCTTGAAGCTGCAAATCATTCCCAGAGGTGGAATTTCACCAAAGTTTTAATAAGATCAATATGTACAGAACTAATCCTCCACGAGAATTCAATACATTGGCAGAGAAGAGCAGCATATGGCTAAAGGTGCTGCAAGCCCTCCAGGCCGTTTTTCTAATTGTGGGCCTCACTGGCAGAGACCAACCTCTCTGTCTCTGAAGATTCTCATTAGTAATCAGTGGGGCTTGGTGCAGAAGCAGGGGTCTGCCTGCATGGATTCAATTGCAGGATTAGGACCTATATACACCAAAAAGCACCTACCCACCCAACTCTCTCACTGCAGAGGTCTGGTGTAGCGCCCATTCATTGGTGCATAGGATCAGGTTTCAGGACGGTGGGGGGGGGGGAGAAGAGAAGAGGGAAGATTTAAAGGGCTATGCAAAATTAAACAGCTGGGAGATATTTCTAATATATGAAATGTGCAATGCTCCTGCCAAGCTGTCAGTCTCATATTGACTGGTAGCAGACACTGGATATATTTCGTAAGAAATTATTTCAGTCACCTCAGTGTCCTGAAAAACATATTAAAAATAAAGGTAAGATGAACACTTCTCATTAAGATAAAAAAAGACACCTGTAAAATGTATTTGACAGCAACATTTTAAATTCCAGTTAAACTGAACCTTTTGCCAGAAGTGCCCATCTTCCTAAAAGAGAAATCATGATCTCAGCGTGGAAAACTCATGGAAAACATCTGAGACTAACTACGATAGTGTTTTAATCCTGGTTTCACAATCAGAAAGGCATGGGCATTGTTTAAATAGGTCTTTTTAACACTGAACTTGTCCAGTCTGTGTTCTTACTACTGTTTTCGTCACTGGAAGAAGGAAGAAAGGAGAGTTTTTTCTCCAGTTTTTAAGAAACTCCCACACACAGAATATACAAGAGAAATAACTGTTCAGCAATATAGGTGCAAATGTCAGCAGACTCAAATGCCATATGCAACTGAAAACTTCCCATATACATCTCACTGTTTATTCATTGTCAATAGAAGTGTTGATCTTGTCTGAATCTACTGATGCTGGGTCTGAGGTAAGGCCTCATATTCAGGATAGCAATGAAGCACAGGCTTAACTTTAAGTGTTTCCTTATGTCTCCGAGACACAGAGGCCCACTGGTGGTTCACTATTCTGTGTCAAGCAACTCTTATGCCTGACACACTCACTACACCTAACACACTGTTGTCACAATTGATATCTAAAAGGTATCATTTACTTTATCATTTGAAAGCTAATGACATACTGGTGATTAATGTCCCTGTGAAATGTATATATTAATACTATATGAGGAATTATGGATACTCATTGATATGCTTTAAAGTCCGACCAAAAAGAAGAAAAAGGTTTTCACCTACATAGGAGGGAAGGCAGCTACCTACCTGTCTCCAATGTAAATTAAGCAAGGTGTGACCAAAGAAAGAAAAGTGTATTTACATGCAAGATAAACAAAGCCACCAGGAGGGCAAGTGGAGAAAGATGACTACTTAATCTTGATGTGGGTGGAGACAGCACCTCTAAGATGTCATCCTGCCTCTTGAAGCACGGTCGATGAACTTTGGGAAGATATAAGGAGAGAGAAAGGCATTTTGGCATCCTTCACCTAAAGAGACAAGCACTTTGAGCTGGAACTAGAGGTGCTACTGTACCCCCTGGCTTGAAGTGGTTTTTATTATATATAGGGTTTACAGTTTGATTCAATGGCTCTCAGCACCCCCACTATAAATGTTTCCAGCATCCCTGGTGAAGGGTCACCAGTGTCCCTACCTTTTTTTGAGGGGGGAGGGGGGTGTTGGGGGAGGGAGAATGGAGAAGTGGGCCATATACAGCATGAACATTCCATCCATAATATGGAGGTGTTAACTGTCCCATGCCAGTCACCTTGCATTCACTGCAGAATGACAGTGTCAGCTGGCACACAACAAGAGGCCAAGCCTGTCTCCTCTAGCTAGTCTCTCTGCTGCATTAGCTGGCTTCACATAATGCCACAAAATGTCAGTGCTAAGGTTTGGGGGAAATAAGATCACTATTAGATTAGTTAACAGCTGTATAATTAGTAACGCTAAGCCTCGATGCTTCCCCCGAAACCTAGTTTTTACAGATATAAATAGCTTTGTTAATGATCTCGGGCATCATTGGTTACACTTGAAAGCTTCATCCTTTCCTTGCCTCCATAAGCTGTTTAAAGAAGAGTGATGTCACTCATGGAATGTGACATTCTTCTGAGCATCTTGCAACAACCATAGTCATAATGCTAGCCAATGAAAATGACTGACAATAGGTAAGCATAGAAAAATATTAAACCCACAGCAAAAGAGGGGGGAAAGGAAGTCATTTTAAAATGGACCTCAAAACTCTAGGAAATTATTATATTTTGCACTTTGACAGAGTTTGCAAACATCATTAAATTAAATTTCACAACAGCTCTGTGTGAAAGGGTGACAGGGAAACTTAGGTAAATAGAAGTGAGGTAACTTGCTTAAGGTCACACAGCAAGTTTGTGGTGGAGCTATCTACTCATTACTATGCTTTAGCCACCAGACCAGCACGATTCTACTCCATCCCATTGTGTTATGTGCCATGACGTCAGGTCACAAGAAGATGTTTTCCCTAAATATAATAGTCACACTGCCCATTTAGGAACTAGTACATAAGAAAAGAAATGGTCTCCCACCGTGTTCATACAAATAGCTCTTCAAGAAGAATGAAGGATTCCGAGAACCAGAGTTTACTCACCTAAGCCAACCTTTTCATTTAGCCAATTCTAGTAACAATGCAGAAAAAACAGATTTACAGTCTCTGAACTCAAAATTTCAAGGCAATTTTTTTTAAACCTGTGAGTGAATCCTCAAAAAGCTTGCAAATTGACCATCAACCATTTCTTAATAAAAGCTCTGCACCACATGCACTCAAACCTATAGATTAAAAATATCTGTTGTACACATTTTTGGAAAAATCTCCTGAAAGAATAAAAACTGCAATGCAGCAACAAAATTTATTTTATGTCTATCGTGTAGATTACATACAGTTATAGCAAAGCTTACAGTACGTAAAAAAAATTCCATCATAATTTCTCACCATACTCCAGTACTGTAAGAGCTTCCTTGCAACTTGAAGTAATCAAATAGACCTTTCAAAGCTTCTATCCAGGAGGAGAGCTGGTATGGTTTTAAGGTGGATTAGAAATGAAAAGAACAGAAAATATTACAAAACTGGTGTCTGTAGAAATCTCTGTTTTCTACCACTCTCAATATCCCTCTGCAGTTTCAATTGGATTTGGTGTTCGTTACTTCCTGTCCTGAACAGTCAAGGTATGTTGTTAGACATGATTCAGCTGTGACCACATGCTATCCAAGAAGAGATTACTATTCACAGGCGGGTGATACGTAATTTTAAAATCTTAAAGGATTTGTTTTGCTGAAATATCTTTACTGGATTTAAGACTTTCACCAGTGATTTTGGTGTATTCACTAGTAGTACTTGTTCTTGGGAAAAACAAATCCCCTAAACAGTAGGATTAAATAAAGCATTATCTATAATATTAAATTGTGTTTATGTAATCAGTTGACTCTAGTGTGCTACAATATTTATAATAATTGCTCTTATATAGCTCTTTTCATCAGTAGATCTCAAAACACTTGACAAAGGAATTAAATATCATTATTCATATATCACAGATGTGGAAAGAGGTACAGGGAGGTTAAAGTGACTTGTAAAGTTAGTCAGACATCAAAGGATCAGGGCCCAAATGTGCTGGGTGCTCCGCCAAAATCACAGTAAAAGGAAAATCTGTGCTCCAAATAGCTCACATCATATCTTTGGTGTTTGCTTTGGCCACACAAAGCACAGTGAATCCAAGTGCATCCGAAGAAGTGGGTATTCACCCACGAAAGCTCATGCTGCAAAACATCTGTTAGTCTATAATATGCCACCACATTTGCTTCTTTGCTTCTACAGAGAGACTACAACTAACCCTCTGATCCAAGTGTCTTGTTCACATCAATATTGTTATCACGAATGTCAAAGGATGATGATGAATTATTTGTACTGCAGTAGTGTCTCAGAGCCCCAATCATGGACTAGAACCTCATTGTGCCAGGTGCTGTACAAACACAACACACAAGGAAGATGGCTGCCCCAAAGAGCTTACAGTCTAAATGCAATTCTTTTTCAGAACTTGTGTGAGCTAAACAATTTTCTAAACAAGAAATCTACTAGGCTAGTGATTAGTTGGGCAAAGTAGCAGCCCAGATCACCTGAGACTAAGATGGCAGAAAATATGTGACAGGAAACAATCCTGGACAGAGAGAAGACAGAATAGTTGTTTTCCATCTCTTATTTCAACAATTCTATAAGACTTGCCCTTTCTAAGCGTAACCCTTCTGCCAGGTGGAGCCAGCAGCAACCAGGGCCGGGTTCAATATCTAGGGGTTCCTTTCCATTGATACAACATAGAACCGGCTTGAGCACATACCCAGTAACCTGGGAAATTTATACGCCATCCTTGGGCACCCCTGAGAGGCAATACTTCCCTTCTCGCAAGCACAGAGTCTGAGCGTAGAAAAGAAACTTAATAAAAGGAGGGAAGTAACTCGGTGTTAATTTGGGAAAACACCACAGAGTTCATAAACATAAACCACGAGTAAAAGTCCCACCCCCAAGTAAGTTGGCCAGTGTCCTTTCCCCCTCAGAGTATTAAGTCCAGCAACTCAAAAGTCCCTTTCGCGTGCCCGACCCTTCTCTGCATTCCACTCACAGTCACTGTCCTTGGTGAGTGCAGACCTAGAGTTCAGAGGTGCATCTGCAGAGTTCACCTCCCCCTGGCTGGGGTAAAGAGGTACCTTACTCGCTCTGCTGCTTGTGCACTCACTTGCCGCTCCCCTCTGCCAACCGCCTTCTCGTTGCTCCTCTCCATCAGCTGTCCTGCTGGCCGCCTGTCACCGCTCATCGCGGCTCTCCAACAGCCGCCCTGATGGCCGTTCATCGCGCTTCTCCACTGCACCAGTCACTCATTCACCAGTTGACTAAGTCTCCTTCTGCTGCCACCTGCCTCCCTGCTGTGACCTCTGCACATCAGTCTCTTAGTAATTTTCAGCTCTTTGCAGGCTGGGCAGAAACTCTGCCCCATCTCAAATGATTTCAGCTCTGATTGAGCATTTAACATAACAAAGAGGCTTCTATTGAGCCTATTTAGCTCTATTCTTTGAACAGTGGGGAGAAACAGGTTAAACCAGTCTAGAGAAGACCTTTGATGGGGGTGTGCAGCTGCTTGGCTGGGGATACCTGTCCCCACCCCTCTGACCTTCACAGGGCTCTGATATTCGAGCCCCTGGTTTAACGAGGTTCTTTCAACTGAGGGTGGCCCCTTCATTTGGGACAGGTTAAGCACCATCCTGCTTTCCTGTATTTCTACAATAATTATAACATCGGTAACCATATTTCACTACTCCTGCATTCAGTACTAAGGTGATTTGTACCCAACACCAGCCAAAGTTTATCACTTTGACACCGCTGTATCTGCTGAATATGTAAGCAGAGCATGAGCAAACTATATTTACATTAAACACACCCAAGTCATTTCCCCTTCCCAGCTAGCTGTCAGGGAAGCATTCATTCAGACCCTGCTTACGTAAGAATAAACAAAATGGAAAAAAAATCTGAAAAAAAAATCAATGAAACAGTCATACAGCACAGAGTCACTAGATCAAGATTTCCAAAGGTGGCTAGTGATTTGGAACACCTTAAGTTTTGGGGAGCCCAAATTCAGACCAACTGAACACACAATTGTTTGGGGAGGTGTGGGTGGAGAGGAGGAGGAGGATGAATCAGGCTTTTTCAAGGTGCTTCCACCTGGGCACACAAAATCTCCAGTTGCTCATAGCCTGAGGAAAAACACATACTCAGCCCCCCACCCCCAGCTCCCCCGCAAATGATGGGACACAGATGTGGAAGTTCTGAGCAGGCTGAGACTATCATCTCTGTTTTCCACCTCACCTATCAAATTATCTCTTTCCTCCTGCCCCCAATCCCTTCCCTCCTCAATCTCCTTCCCACTCACCTTTTCTGCTCTTTCCATTGCATCCTAACCAGCCCCAGTTCCCCATCGCACTAAGTACTGTGCAAACACAAACGAAGACAATGAAATCACAGAAGAAAAGCTTGGCATAGAAGGTACTACACAAAGGTAGACCTGCCTGATCAAGTATAATTAGCCTAATTAAAAACACAGTTTAAGTGTTTGTAAGTAGAAATGTGTTAGTGATTTAATTTGCAAAGGGAGTGTTGTTAAGCCAATATACAAAATAAACCTTCCTGTCCCTTCCCCATTTTTAATCTTGTAGCTGGAAAGAGTTGGTTGCATTTTGCTTACTTTGGCAACTTCATAGATTCCTTCATATATAAGCTCAGCAATAAATCAGGACTTTAGGGTTCTCCATATGTTTCGCAGCATACAGTATGTAAACAAATCTCTTTGGTCCATGGGGAGAAAGCAACACACATCCAGCCAAATGTTACAAGCATCGTCCTATGGACATGTGTTGTAGATGGTGCCTGCCAAACAAAAAATTATGTGAACTACCAAACTGGTTAAGGCGACAGAGAAGGTAAGGGGTTATGAGTTCATAGTCAAAAATAATTTATTCTGTGTCTAACATTCAGCACTCTGGGTTCTCCCATCAGTAACACAGACTTTCTAGGTACGCAAAAACCTCATGTATTCTCTACTACTTTATCCAGGCAGCCACAAAGATATGGAGAGTCTGTCACTGGCTCGGTCACATTCCAGACACCTCCTTACCAGGCTATGCCAAGGGAACACCTCATCTCAGAATCTCCTGGCAGAAGGCGAAGACCCTAGACACAATGAAGTCAATGGTAAAACTCCATTGATATCAATGGGGCCATGATTTCACCCAGAGTCTGACACAAATCATGTTTTGTTTCTATTGAAATAGCACTCTTATTCCATTTGGGATTGGGTCCCCATCGCACTAAGTACTGTGCAAACACAAACGAAGACATGGTCCCTGCTCTGCATAGTTTACAATCTCAGACAGCAAGCAACACAGTAGAGAGGTTACAACTAGATTTTTTATTTCTATTGTCAAAGAGCCAGATCATGTCCTGTAAGACCTACATAGGAGGCTCTCTCCTTTAATGAGATGAATGGGGGAGGGGAAGGGAGGATGGAGAACTGGCAACTATCCAAGGGGCATCATCTCAGCATCCTCTGACAAGTTAGGTAACTGGAGCTGTAAAAGACCACTAAAAGAGGCATGCCCAAGAGCCAGAGAGAAGAGCCCCTAACACTAATGTGGGGACCCATCTCCCCCAAAGACAGCCCTGGTCTGTGCGTTTTCAGAGAAGCAGCAGGGGCTAGGGCAGAAACGCCTTCATTCCATGGAGAGAAACAGTTATCTTATTTCAAAGGCCCCTTTGTGTGGGTTTTTCTGCCCGGAAAGGAGGGCAATGAGGCCCATGTATACTCCCCCAACAGAGAAAGGGGGAGGTTGTATGTGTCCTGATTAGCCAGACAAAACTATTACAGTAACTCTGCACTAGATCAAAGAACATATCAACCCAGGGTAACTGCATCCTGTGCTCTTAGAGATGGACCACTTTAGAAGTGGCCAGTAAGCAGATATTAGACACATAAAGGGGTGTACAATAAGGGATCATGAGGGTGGCATGTCTACTTCATTTTAAGTCTGCATAATTAAAAATCCCAGTTTTTATTATCAGCACACCACCATCGGGGCACTGGCAGGCAACATATCACCGCTGTTCTAAGCTGCTGAGGCTCACCCCAAAAAATCATCTGTTAGTACTCACGTGGATGGAGGGGCTATGTTCTGTGCGGAGATGTAATGTGACACACCAGCATCTGGCTGGCACACAAACAAGGCAGGCTTTCATCCTCTCAGACAAAGCTACACAGTGAAAGGAACATTGTTGTCTATTTTTAATGTTTATAATTGTTTGCAAGTCCGAGGATCTAGATGGGAGGAATTTGCTTTTACCCTTCTCTGCTCCAACAGCTCAGTTTCTACATCTAAATCAACTGCCCCAAAACACTGAACATCCGAAGCAAACTAATTTCAATACTTTTGTATTAGTGCTCAACTGCTGCATGAGTATCCATTTGAACTTCAGTAATAGATTTCAGAGAATGGTTTGAAGGGTTAGAAAAGGTATAGTCAAATTGCATATACCTGCCTATATAAATAAAATACTTGAACACACTTGGAACAATTCCCCTTGATTTGCATGAGCTCTGTCAGTGAAATACACTGCAAACAGTTGGGATATGCAACCATGCTTCCTACCATTTTCACCCTATGTTAATTTTCAACAGTGCTGCCTTACAGTGACACCTGTAGGAAGAGAGTGGTGAGAAGAGGGGAAAAAAAGATTTTCCTTTGTAAAAAAGAAACAAAAAACAAAACCAGAAATTTCATGCTGGCCACTGCTTGTCTGTCTGTTTTTGAAGTGTATGGACAGCCTGCATAATTTTTAGCCTCAAACCATGAAAAGGCCTGGAAGGCCAAAAGGATGCATGCATTTGAGACTGCTGAAATGTGCCCTGAAATGAAATTTAATATTTTGATTTTTGCTCATAAAATAAAATCAGGTGCAGGCAAGTTTATTTTCCCAAATCATACACCCAAAATATAGATCTGGTCCAAACCTACTCCTTACTTGGGGACTGCCTTTACTGTTAACATAAAGTAATAACAAAAACTTCACACTAAGGTTTCTCCACAGCTTAGTTGGTTTTAGGGGTTTCCCTTGAAGACAACCCTCTGCCTCTGACCCCATTTCTTTTCCATCAATGTGACAGATACAAATATTGTATTATCATTCGGTCTAGAATAAGTAAAACCAACCTGATCTGACACCAGGGTTAGTCAGTAAAATTGCTCTGCATGTTTCTCCAAGGTCCTAGACCTTATACCTTACCACAAAAAAAAAGTTGGAATGAACAGTACCAAGTAAATTAAAAAAAAAAAAAAAAAAAAAAAAAAGGTACCAGGTCAGAACATGTGGAAATTCTTTACGTTATTCCCGTCTTACAGCATTTAGGGTGCAATCCAGACCAGTGAGGGGTTGCATTACCACCTACCCTATAACCCTGCTACTTTAACTCCCTGCCTGAGGCGTTGACAGTCAGCAACAAGCATGCACATCACACTCGGAGTACGTGTATAACAGCAACCTGGATCCAGCAACTCTGAACCCAGTAGCCTGCCAGGAACACAGCAGTCACACTCCCTGGTCTCTACCAGCTTTGGTTACTACTTGCAGGCTGTCCCCAACATGCTCCCAGTTCTCAATTTTCCCAATTTTGTACAACAATGTGTGTAGAGTGTGAATATAGAGTGTGAATACAGGGTGTTTACAGGTCCAGTGATCATCCAGTGCCTATATTCCACCAGCCACCCAAAGAAAACATTCAAATCTCCAGCAATTGCTCCAATGCACTGTCCCCTAGGAAGGGGCCCTTCTTCGATATAGATGCATTACAGCAGGTGTTGATTCCTGATTAAGTACGGCTCTGCCAGAACACAAAACCATGACTCAGCATCAGAACACAGGAAATGTTCCTGGATGTTTGGTTAGTCAGAATATTGGGCCAGATCCTCAGCTGATGTAAGCTGACATCACTCCATGACTTCAATGTAGCTAGGCCAACTTACCATAGCTGAATGTGTCTGCTTACGCTCAGTGTGGATGTTTTTCTTCACGGTCAATAAGAAAAAAACATACATGTGTATATTGACAAACAAAGCACTCAAGCCAAATCTGAGCTTTCTTTTAAAAACAAAAGTTTCTAACTCTGACAGCTGTGGAGTGTGAGCCTCTCTGGCCACCCATGCGCCTAGGGGCTGCAGGGACCTGGCGGCCATTTCCTGGAAGCCGCGGTAAGCACCGCCGAGACACAGCACCCCAACCCCCTGCCCTAGCCCAGAGTCCCCTCCTGCACCCAAACTCCTACCAAAGCCCAGTGTTGAGCCCCCTCCTGTATCCCAAACCCCTCATCCCTGGCCCCACCCCAAAGCCCACACCCCCAGCTTGAGCCCTCACCTCCCTGCACTCCAATCCCCTGCCCCAGCCGAGAGCCCTCTCCTGCACCCCAAAGCCCCAACCCCTCAGCCGCAGCTGGAGCCCCTTCCTGCACCCCAAACCCATCCGCCAGCCTGGTGAAAGTGAGGGAGGGTGGGGGGAGAGCGAGCAACGGGGGGCGGGGGAATGGAGCAAGCCTGGGCGTGGCTCCAGAGAAGGGGTGGGAGAGGGATATTCGGTTTTGTGTGATTAGGAAGTTGGCAAACCTAAAGGCGAGGGAGAAAGGGGTTGGGTGGGTGTTTCCTGACCCATAAAAAAAAAGTTATATTCCTAAAAACTCTACTGTAAACTTATATGTTTTCCACATGCATCCAATTTAAACTAGTCAGAGAAATCCAAATTTTAGTTCACACTGTATCCACAGCAAACTATATTTACATGAAAAAACTCTTCTTGCATATGCCTCCTAGGACAGTACACACATATACTCTCTATTTTTAAAATACACACACACACACACACACACACACAGTATTTCCCACTCAAAACACTTCATTAACTTACTGTTAAGTCTGTAAGTAAACAATTCCATATTAAAATATATATGATTAACTTGTCCATGCTGAGTTAGATTAATTTTATTGCCTTTGTGTGTCACACGATCACTTTACAATACTGACATGTGAAAATGCACATTATATATTCCAAACTTTATACCGACCCACAAGACAAACTCCTTCAACATAAATATAACTAATATGTGGGTATTGTCTGCTATGTAATGTACAGAATTAATGACATATGTGTTACATATGCTTAAAGAGCTTGCAAATGTGTTTTGTGGTTCAGTTAAGTTCATTATTTGAATATAAGATGTGAGTTTTCACGTTTCATTCTATACTGTTATAAGTAAATTCTGTTAAAATGAAATTGTGTGCACACAATCTACAAACAGAATACAGTATACTAAAACACACTGGACTGGAAACACTCGCCAAGAACGTATTTTGCTCCCATCTACAATCATCAGTTTACAACGTAGCACTCAAGTCACTTTTAGAGCTTACTGCTAACATTTTTACTTCATATGCATCTATGTATGACGTAAGAAGTTCAGTGTTCATATGCACTTCCAGCTATGGGAAAAAATGCACAACCATTGCCACCAAAAGCAGGATGAAGAAAATTCAAGGAGAACTAATAAAAGAATTGAAAATAAACCAGGGCTGTCAAGCAATTAGAAAAATTTATTGCGATTAAACACGCTGTTAAACAACAATAGAATACCATTTATTTTAAATATTTTTGGATGTTTACTACATTTTCAAATACATTAATTTCAATTACAACACAGAATACACAATGTACAGTGCTCACTTTATATTTGATTAAATATTTGCACTGTAAAAACAAAAAATGTATTTTTCAATTAACCTCATACAAGTACTGTATTCATAAACAAAACTTGTTTGTCTTAGTTATTGGCAGAATAAGGAATAGGACTGAGTGGACTTGTAGGCTCTAAAGTTTTACACTGTTTTGTTTTTGAGTGCAGTTGTGTAACCAAAAAACAACCACCTGCATTTGTAAGTTACACTTTTACGATAAAGAGATTGCACTTCAGTACTTGTAGGAGAATTGAAAAATAGTATTTCTTTTGTTTATCACTTTTACAGTGCATATATTTGTAATAAAAAATAATATAAAGTGAGCACTGTGCATTCTCTATTGTAACTGAAATCAATATTGAAAATGTAGAAAAACATCCAAAAACATTTAATAAATTCCAGTTGGTATTCTATTGTGATAAGTGGGATTAATTGCAATTAATTTTTTTAATCACAATTTTTGAGTTAATCACAAGTTAACTGTGATTAATTCACAGCCCTAAAACAAACCTTATCACATTGCAGAAAGGGAAAAGAAGACCAGTAGTGGCAAAAGACAGAGGTGTAATACCAACAATGCACAGGTAAAGAGCAGAATTCCATCTTCAAAAATTCAAAGCCCGAAGGCAATTATTTTATTCTAAAAACTTTACAAAATATATGCCAGGCATGAAGACGCTGCCTCTGAATTGAAAATAGGGCTTTGGAGCTCTGCTTTCTAAATAATTACTTGATTAGATTTGAGTACATCTCATTTTTGATTTGCAAAAGACTTACAAGATGCAAGAGGAGAACAGAGATGTTTAATTGCTAATTATATTGTTGAGCCATGTTTCAAGTTTCAGCATTAGCATCTCAAGGTAAAAGAACACTACAACCCTTTAAAAGATTTAAAACCTTTATTTCAAATTATCTTTTAATATATATTACTGTTGTTTCAGTTTCCTTTGAGTCATTTGTTTTTAAAAGGTCTTTGCTTGCATTCACCATACATTTCAAAGCAACAAGTGTAAAACAACTCCTCGTTACATTGCCTTGTATCAAGGAGGACAGCAAATCACTGAGCACACTTTAGTTCATCAGTCAAGCGTGGACTCCTACACACTACATCACAATTTTCAGTGACACAAAGGCCACTTTACACCACTCTAACACCCTTGAAGTGGGTAGAAATGGTCCACTGAGACTACCTTCTGCTAAGGAGGCCTACTCATCTGGTATAAAGGATCTACACCAGCTCTGCTTCTATGTGGTGCACTCCACCAGAGCTATTGTCACCAAAGGAGCCATACTAAGCACGGCATAAAGTAGAAGGGCCTTTATGCAGCTTTCACTTGAACCAGGGCTGGACAGGACCCTGACTATTTTGAGTACACAGATAACTGAAAGCAATCACTGTCCTTCCCCTCCCTGTGTTCCTGCCCCAAATGCAAAAATGGAGTAACGGACAATTGGGACCAATGTAAGAAATGGATAGTACTAAGAGAATTTAAGGTGGGTAGAATGCAATTATTTATAAATGAATTTACCTCGGACGTTGGGTCTAAAACCTACCTTCTTGTGAAAAGTGTCTTTGGCTAGTTCCTGATAGAAGTGCTCAGACATTCAGTCTTGCATTGAAATCTAAATACAGTGCTTTCAGCCACAGAATGCCCCCTACACCTGTGTCTACACTTACCTCCAGAGCGATTGATCCAGTGGGGGTCAATTTATCGCGTCTAGTGAAGATGTGATAAATCGACCGCCAAGCGCTCTCCTGTCGACTCCAATACTCCACCGGAGCAAGAAGCGTAGGCGGAGTCGATGGGGGAGCATCAGCAGTCGACCTACCGCAGTGAAGACACCACAGTAAGTAGCTCTAAGTACGTCGACTTCAGCTACTCTATTTTCATAGCTGAAGGTGTGTAACTTAGACCAACTTAGCTCACCCCTCACCAGTGTAGACCAGGCCTTAGACTCCGAGAAAGGGGAAAAGGGGAGCATACCAATCCAAGAAAACACAACCACCACTTTTAGCAACAAGACAACTGGGTTGTCTCCTCTCCATTCCTTTAGGTCTCCCATCCCAGTACAAATCAAGCTTGAGCCCATTTAGCTTATGACATCTAACAGCACAAGCGGTACGTATGCGTTCATTGTTAATTAGCTGCTCATTTTGCTGGCTTTTTCCAATGATTCACACATCTAATGAAAGCACTTTTCACTGCATGAGAAGATTCCTCTAAAGATTCCAAATGACTTCCTACCTCTCTGTTAAATGTAAAATTCTGAAGATGTGTTTTCTGCTTCTTCAAATTTTCATTCTTAGGTATAACAAATTCTCTCTCTCTCTCTCTCAAGCTCTCTGAAAGACTGAGGTCAAAAGTTCAGCTGAAGAAATTAAATGGAAATCTCCAGGTTTTCAGATCAGCATCTCTATCAAACTTAATATAAGTAATGTTTATTTTGTGTTACAAAATCCATATACTGATTCTGGCTCCTGGTATATCAAATTATTAATAAAGGAATAAATATGCAGGGCTCAGTTCTTTAGGAAAAATACACATTTCTTTTGTGCACGGGCCTGGAATCTTTTAATAAAAAATGATGCATAACAGATTTTATTTGCCAGGATGATTAAACCTAGTTTTACATAGAAATGTGCACCACACACACCTCATCTCTGTGGTGCTGCTACTCCAAAGGTTAGCTGAACAGGAAATAATCAGTTTAAAAAAAACCTCATCTTTATATTTACTATGAACACAATAACTAGCTTTTGATTTACTTTTAAGTCACAATTTTTGTTATTTCAGGGTAATTGCTTCATCGCACCGGAAACTAATGCACATACATGCACCCATGGTTTGTGTGTTTATTCTAAGTTTGTTTTAGAATGTTTCAATAGGCAAAATACAACATTAAAGTGAATTTAACATTTTCTACCCCCCACCCATTTTATAAAAATCATCAGAATCTTTCCCCCAACCAATCTTCAAAATGTTTATTACCCTTCTATAACATTTAAAAAAAATCAGATTTATATATCCGTAACGTTCACTACAGTGTAAAATATAGTTTATTAGTTCTCTTCTTTGCTCTCCTTTTGCTGCTGTTATGAGAAGGCAGCAAAAGCTATTGCAGCTGCCACTATTTGATCTTAAAAAGCATGTTTCCTGACATTTTGGCTACGCATTGTGTAGGCTGTTGTCAAGATGGTTGTGGTGGGTAGGATGGAGAAACTAGTGGTACTCTTCCAAGCTCCGCTCACAAGATGCAACTCTCAGTAGATTATGCAGATGTTCAAAGGACGATTGATTACATATACCCTCTGGGCGCTCTCTCTCTCTCTGTGGGACTCCGAGGGGCTCCACGAGTTTGGCTTCCCCAGGTGGGATTAATATGTTCCACTGGACTTCTTTTGATGGGGAAGCCAAACTCAAGAAGTGGGGGTTCTGATGCCTCTACTAAGCCACTAGGCTTGGCTCCTTGATTTGCATGGGAGTGGCCATTGTACTCCCCCAAGCCTGCTCAGAGTGCCAAAATAAGCTGCCACCGACCCTGCCTCTCCTTTCTTCTGTGCTTGCAGGAGCATTAACAACGATGGCACTTAAGAGTATTGTCACTGGGCATCTAAATTAGCACTCAGTGAGATGAATGGGGCAGTTCACCTTGGTGGTGGTGTAGTCCATCATTTTCTTGGGGGGAGCGGGCGCGAAGGGGAGGGAGGTAGCACTTGTTGCCTATGAGAAAGATGGCTTAAAGCGCCACAAAGACAGGCAGACATTACTGTGATATACCACGGTACATTCCTGACTAGAGCAGCTGTGTCACCGCTGCCCTGTAACTTCCTGGGTGCCTTACACTACCTTGCTGAAGTGAAGTTTCCATCTGGGCCTCTCCCAAACAGCCTTCCAGCATGCAAGCCGCACCCTGAATGATTGTGCGTAACTCTAGCCTGCCAGCCACACTCTGGCTTGCACCAGCTTTGGTTATACTGCGGCCCCATCTTAGATTTCCCTCCAGAAATGTCCTGTACAATTTAAACACGCTGGATTAGATAAAACAATAAAACAAAGTTTATTATTAACTATGAAGAGATTTGAAGTGAATACAAGTAATGAGGCATAAAAAAGTCAGAAATGGTCACAAGAAAAAATAAAGATAGGCACCAGTAGTCTTCTAATTTAATAAACTATGTTAAATTCAAAGCAAAGTTCTCTCACCACATGCTTTTAACAGTCTTACTGACCAAACTACTTATGTCAGGACTCCTCCCCCACTCCAATGGTTGCTTCCTTTATCCCTTCAGCTGCAATCGATGGGCAGAGAGGGAAGGAGGGAGTTCCTTGGGATGTTTGTCCCTCCTTTTTATACTTTCAATCTGCCTCTTGAAAAACATTTCCAGATGGGTACCAGGAGACAAAAAGTCTACATGGAAGGATGTTCCCTGCTGCTTTTCCCTCACTCATCTAAGCTTCCTTAGTTTCCCTCCTGCTTGATGACTGTTTAGTGCTTAAATCCACATTAAGCAGAGCACACATTCCTTTGTTTAGGACAGACTTGTTTGCCAACCTCAGTTTGGAACACGTGTTAACACCATCAAGTGGAATTTTATAAACATGCAGTTTTGCCATATATTTTTTCAGGATGATACTGATCAGCAAATAGTGAGTTTCCAAATGATACCTTGCAAGGCATACTAGTGTGTAGGGTCTGAATATTGGGGTATATTAGGTCACAGTTACTAAATCAGTTAGCCTCAAAAACATGAGCAGAGTGTCTTTCAGCAACCGTAACAGCTAGACAGTTTTTGGATTTTTTTTAAACTGAAAGCTTAGCTTCTAGAGAACAAAGAGGTAACATGAAAGAGGTGTCCAGCATTGAGTACCTCTGCCTCTTTGCCAGATTTGAAATCACTATTTTTTATTTGCTTGTTCCCCCACCACCCCAATTGGGATTCCTGAAATGCTGTTTCAAACAAAGAATCCTCCCAGGGAGCATGCTTTGCTCAGGGTGACGCTCAAGTCAATCCTTAACAGAAAAAAGGATGCAGGCTTTCCAGTGGGATGGCTTTGCTTATATTGTACAGTGGATAGATCCCCTTTCTCTCTCTCTCTCTCTCTCTGAAGGAATATGTAGAATGCCTTAGTGAAAATAAAAGACCGGCATTGTTTGGTTTTGGACTGCAGAGGGAGCTAAAACCTTTCCATGGAGGAGTCATAAGGATTTCCTTCAATTGCTGGATAGATAAATGTGAATAAATCTTTAAAAAACCCTAAAATGTGTTTAGGCTGCCTCCATTCACAGAAACAGAAAATCCCCTTGATATATTAATAATAGGGGTGCAGCAGCTGGGAAGGGAAACATTAAAAAGAAAACAATCCTAAATAAGATAAAGATACTTATTTGTATTGCAGTAGTACTGACAGACTCCAGTCAGGATCAGAGCCACATTGTTTTAGGCATGGTATATAAAGTCCCCACCCTGCAGAGCTTACAACCTAACCAGACAAGACAAACCAAGGGTCAGAGGGTAAACAGACAGCTGAGGTGTTTTTGTCCAAGATCACATTGGAGCTCCACGGAAGAGCGGGGCACAGAACCCAAGTCTTCTAACTCCCAGTGCAGTATAGTCACCACCTCCGCTCTAACTGAAAGAGGCTCAGCGGAAAGATCCCCAAACCAATTCACTTTTTATTGATAGATCTTGAGTCACTTTACGAAGTAAATACCCTCCCTGTTTTACAGGGTTAGGAAACTGAGACCCACGAAGGTGAAGGCGCCATCCAAAGACAGAAAAAGTCCAGAGCCCGCTGGAGAGAAGCTACATTTGCTGACTCTGATGCATGGTGCCCTATTCAAAGATCACATTACTTGTTTAACCAGACTCTGCTATTTCAGAGGTGCTGGGCAAAGCATTTATTGGCTTTCCTGACTGCTAATGGCATCAATGTTTGCTTTCAGAAGCCATGCAAGAGAGGTGCTGAGTTCCCACTGGCCTAAAAACTATATTGATGACAGTTTGGAGTGGCTATTTGGCTGAATCAAGTTCATCTGTGCTATCCAAACAAGCAAACAGGACTCTAGTATTGGCACACTTTTGCTATAAAGGAATAGAAGGTGCGCAGTGTGTGTGTGGGGGGTGGGGTGGGGAGCAGAGGGATTACACACAAAAAACCACAATACTCAACATCCCAATATACAACAAACACTGTAAAATGGCAAAGCAAATTGTTTTAGATTAAACTAATTAGAATTATAAATAAAAGTTAAGAAGTTTTCCTGGAAATTTTATAGTTTCTCACATTTCAAACTATAGTTGCAGGAATAATCCAGCCACTAAGTTCAGTGTTGACCACAATTTAAACCATTAAAAAGTTTCAGGTGGTCTTTCTTCCAACTCCTTGGTTCTGAATAGTATTTGCTATTGCACAGAGCTTACCGAAGGACTAGCAACTTCCCATTTACAGTACATCCAAAATGACCAGACACCTCAGGGGAACCAGATGGCTCAGTGTGGGATTTATAACTAGATACAAAGCCTTTCACCTCTAGTTGGTAGTGAATAGAGCTTGATTCATCATCGGATGATAGCTGTTCACTGGCCTAATGGGAAACAAGCTGATTGTCTCAATCCAGTTACTGGTGGGCAGGTGTCCCCATCAGTCAACCCATAACCAATAGTGCTAATTGACACCTGCTAATATCAGCAGTGTCACCAAGGATTGAATGAGCCATGGAAACTTGACCCCTAGAAGAGGTCCTGCCAGGTCAGTGATGCCCATTGGTAAATGCTGTACAGGGGACACATCCCAGTCAATCTCAGAGCTCTGAGTGATATAGAGAGAAGAGAAACTGGAAAGGTCTTCCCTGTGCTGCCCCCTAAATTCTCTCTTCCATTGATATCAGTGGGCTTTGGAAACCTTATTGCCCAGCCCTGCCTCTCCATGCCCACATGTGCCCGTCATCAGTGTAAGCTTCTTGCATACTCTAAAACCTGCTCAAAAGGTTTTCCCGAATGCTAAAAATCAAACTGTATTAATTTTGTTGGACCACATTCTGAGATGTTCACAGTCCAGGGGCAAAGGGCAGGACAATAGGCCAACTGCTTCTTCCCCCAGGCCCAAGCTGTTAAAGTCATGTTTGAAATGGACTTAATTACGGTTTGCATTTCCACCTGACAGCAGTCACCACCTTCCTGAAAAGTGGCACCATTCAGGACTCCATCCTCTTTCAGTACTTGAGCTACAGCCGAGGAAGAACACAGTGGGCTAGAACTTCAGCTGGTGTCAACCAGTGTCGCTCCACTGCAGGCAATGGAGGTTCACCAATTTACTCCAGCTGAGCATCTAGCCCAGAGTCTGTTTAGGAGGTAGGACTTGCATCTTCCTGTTATGACACATTGTTCTCAAGCTCCACATTTGGGACGCTTTACCCACCCGCACCATTAAACTGAGTGAGAGCGGTGAGAAAGTCCATGGGAATGGCTTCATGAGAAACCTCACTTCAGTTTAATTGCCCGGGGCTTTGACCCCCCCAGCCCGGTTTTATCCTGCTTTTCACATATAATGAAACCCAGCCAAATCTGACACGTTTTCTGTAAAAACTCTGAGAAGCTAAAAAAAAGTTTTACATTCTTCTAACCCAAAACCTAAAGCAGTTCAGGCACTTGATGCTCAGCCCAGCTTTGCAAGAGTTCATGAACATCAGCCAATTTGGCCCCAGCTTTTGGTTTGAGGTTTCATTATGAAAATCTAATTTCAAGTCTGTTTAATAGATATTAATAGTATCTGGATAAGGGATGTATGACCCAGGAGCAATTCAGGCTCCAGTCCATGATATGTGATCCACAGAGAACGTAAGATTGTTACAGATGCCAGCTAGAGGATGGGTCATTTAGCTCAAGGGGCAGAGGCTTTAATTCTTAAGAGCTCTGATTTAGCACCCCCACTGATGATCAAGCATAAAGCACAGCTAACCCTACTTTAAAACCCAACTCCTGTTTTTCCATAAGGAAAGGATCTCAGATTGCAGGGTTCATAATTATTTATTTGTATTGTTCTGAGGTCTCCATGTGCCAGGCACTATACAAATACACCACAACAGAACAGTTCCTTTCCTGAAGAGCTTAAACAGCCAAATAGTGGGAAGAGAGAGAGTGGCACAGATGTGTAAAGTGACTTGCTCAAGGTCACACCCAGCAGTTCAGTGGCAGAGCTGGGAACGGAACCCAGGTCTCCCAAGTCCCCAGTCAACAGCCACTAGACCACGCTGCCTTTCACAGTGCAATTATGCTTGCATCCAATTAAGCATCGTAACAAAAATCACTGCCATGTTGAACCACATCATCACAACATTGCCTCCCTAATCTGAATGCATGGAAGTGAGAGTCCGGCTTTGAAGGCTAAAACAAAACCAGTTCAAGGAGGTTAAGTTTCCCACTGTATTCACAGGGGCATTTTACAGTATGCATCAAAGCTGGCTGAACAGTGCGTTAGGCAGCCTGGGATAAGGTTTCACAGTACCAGGACTGAAGAGCCAAACAGCCCTTTGGACGCTCAGACACATGGAAACTCCATCAACTTTGTTGAAAGTGCTTTGCACTGTGCCCGTCAGGTTGTAAATCCCTTTCTCACTCCGAATTCAATGGGGCTACCCTCCCCACAGCAACTGTTCAATGTTAGTAAGGGTCTCACAATCTGGGCCTAAAAATATAAATAAGTCATAGTGAAGGTTAATAACCTTTATATATTAAAAGAAGGGTCCTCCCCCACACAACTGTCTGACGTTGCTGCAATCAGGCCCGGACAAGCAGGAGAAAACGTCATCTTGCAATAACTTGCTGAATAGTACAACCTAAAGAAACGATGCTCTTCTACCAGTGTATGCTCCGCCAGCCTACATAACTGTGTCCATAGATAGTCAGGTGTGGGCTTGTATCAAGCCTGCCTCATATTGCACTGGGGCAAGCAGGCCTGAATTAGGCCACCAAGCAACTGGGCATTTGGGCAAATGGCTGAAGATTTTGCAGCTGGATATAAAGACAGACACTGGACTAGATTTCCAGGGTATGTAAATGATACAGAAATTAGGATTGGTAGCAGGCCACTTCCATAATTATAAGAGAAAGGAAGAATACTGCTATTTTGTTTGCTTATTAAGGAATGCGACTTTTAGGATCATCGTCTCTTTCTTCCAGAATTTAGGCATGAGTTCCGAACTCATAGACAGGCTGTTACCTGACTTAAAATATCCGTATTCTGAAAAGTTCCAGGCTTACTGCAACTTGTACATTTTGTGGGTGACACACAGATTCCTACTTCATAAAACTGAACTTCATGGTCTCAGACAGTTGAATATGGAAACTGAATAGGGCATGTTCTAAATGTATTGCAGATTGAGGAGCTGTTTAACGTGAAATCCCATATCTTGTAGATCATGGAAGCTGCTTCAGCATGTTTATGTAATTGGGTATGGCTCTGCTGGCTTTAGCATGTGTGTTAATAATGTATCTGGTGTCTGTCTTGATGTTCTTATGTTTTCTCCAGTTCCATAGAGCTTGAAGTAAGTTTTGGGCTTCACTCAAGGAAACCAATTGTTCATGATTTCTTTTTGTATCCATGCTGCTTGGGTCTTAATGGATATAATGTGATTTAGGGCCTGTGAATGTGTGCGCTAGAATTTGCCCAAGATGGGTCTAATCAGACTATAAGAGAAGATATGCTGTTTTCTGATAGAAATCACGTTTGCAGCATGGTTAATCTATAAACTTGAACAAATATGGATATAGGCACTTTTTGTTCATTTATCTTGCTTTTTATTTATCCATTTCCATCTGCCACCTTTCTAGGGGGTAGCAGGCATGGGGGGGAGGGTAGAATAAAGAGGTGCTTAAATAAAGTCACTTGCAGATACTAAGACTACACTATACAGTTTGGCAAGTTTATGAGGCTTGATTTTCCACTCTTATACCACTGTAAATCAGAAGTAATTTTATTTCAGTCAATGGACCTGATTTTCCTGTTGCTTACACCAATTACTCCTGATTTACACTAGAGTAAGAAAATCAAATAAGGGGTAAAATTCCAAAAGTGACTTGGGACTCTTAAGAACCTAAATCCCATCAACCTGAAATGAGACTTAAGTGCCCAAGTCAGTTATCAAAATGGGACTTAGGAGCTTTCGAAACTTGCGCCCCTAGCTACTGTCTTTTCACTGAAGTAAACATTGGTATGAAATGAAAGCCAGGTCCCTTTTATCTGCAGTGTTTGATTTATCTAAGTATACTCTTCTTTTCACATTATGTATTTTAACTGGATTGTAGATGTATTTCTGTAGGTTTCATACATGTAACTACCTACCTACCTACACACACACAGCATTATTTATAAACAGGCATTTCTTAGAGAGTTCTCTGGATTCATATTCATCTGTGGAAAAGAAACCATGAGGAATGTAACAATGTTTAACCAAAAACACAAAAGCTGCAACCAGCTGGGCACAGCCATTCAGGAGCATTGTGTGTCATGTTTTTATAGAAAGGGCCATCCCTCTTTTCAGCACGATTATGATTAGTCATTTCCCATGTGAGTGCTTGACAAAAAACATTTTTACTCTCCATCCCAAGACTTAAACACATTGAAGAATTTTTAGAAGTATAAAAATTGGTAGTGTATGGAGGGGTATAGATGGAGGTAGAACAGTTAAACAAACCTGAGGAGGTCTTCTAATAAAATCACTTCTCAGCAGTTAATATCAAGAGAATCATGTTACAAGTCAAATATTTTTTCTTCGAGTGCTAACCCAATCCAAACAAGAGTTAGTGATAAATTAAACAAACACTGCACTTATTGGCATAAAATAAAAAGATGAATTGTTAATTTTAACACATGTATCAACAAGAGCAGCCATCCTAAAAGGTTCTGTTGACCAAAGAAAAGGAGTAAAGACGGGTTTCCAAATTTAAATGTAATAAGGTTTTTCCAAGGAACGTGTACTATACTATACTATACTATAAAGACCACAGGAAACCAGAAACTTTCCTACATTTGAATGCTTTTAAGAAAAATTCATTGAACCTTCACTTGTAATTCAACTTGCTGTCAAAGGTCATGAGCTAAAATATACAATTTACACTAAAAGCAAGGGCAGAATAAGTAATTGAATAACATCAGGAAATGGCAGAATACTGCCATTTTCCTAATGGAGATAGTACAAGATTTACTCTTTCCAAATTCAATTTTAGGAGCTACTGTACAGAGGGGTCTATTTTTCTCCAGCCAGAATTTTAAACATAAAAGAGATTTTAAAAAACCCTCATGCATTCAAAGGCACAATAAAAATTGCAGCACAATTATTTTCCAAAGCAGACAAAAATGATTATTTCCTTGCAATGAGAAAATTCCCAGCAATAATGTCTTAAACAGAACTGGAAATGCAAGTTGGCTGTTTAATATACACAGGTCGAAAATAATTCCATTAAACCAGGTCTTTTTGAATTATTCATGTGAAACAGATTTTCATGATTTAAATCCAAAAGATTTAAAATTATACACCTCAAATTGCTATGGATAGGTATGGCCTCTTTCTCCCAACGAGGTCCTGAAATCTCATTGTTTTATTCTCCAAGAAATGCTTTATGAGTGCTCTAAAACAGCATGCAAGATGCAATTCCATTTATCGCTTTTGAAAATGACATCCACTGGTACCTACTGCAGGCCAATAATACCACACAGTAATAATTATACCAAAGTGTATTGTTATTATAAAGTAGAAAGTTTGAGGGGGTCATTTTCAATATTTATTATGCAGTACAGTACAGGTTCATTTAAAACATTGCAAGCACAAGTCTCAATATAGAAAATATCTTTTCATCAACATTGTGATTATTATAGGGAAATACTGGACTAAATTTTACTGCAGATCTAGCAACAATAGCATTTTATAATTAGATTGCACCTTTCATCCATATATGTTAATTTAGAAGTATACCATATTTACAAATAAAGGTAACATTATGCCTGTGTCTTACATCAGCTTCCCAATTAATCTCATGCCACTCAATAGCATTTATATTTCATAGGTACTATACAGTCAGTGCCAATGGCTAAACTGCTTTGCCTTGTACAATATTTCTATTAATATACCTCCCTCCCTCTGCCCCCCGTAGAACCTTCCATCTGAGGTTCCAAACGCTTTACAAATTAAATTTACTAAGCCTCTCTGCACCTGATTGGCAGATGAGTGCTTTATTATTAACCCCAATTTAAAAGCTGAGGTGCAGAGGGGCTAAATGTCTTTCACACAGTAGTACGTGGCAGAGCCAAAATAGACCGCGGAGGTCCTAACTTCCAGTTCCCATACTATTGCCACTACACTATGCGGTCACCCTTGGGGGAGGCATATCTTGAACCTGTCTTCCAACTTTCTGTCTTACATGGTTTTAGGTACATTGCAGGGAAATTCTTAGATGACAAAGGTTCTTCAGTTTATAAGTTACCTCCAGGAACATTTTGTGTAACACCCTGTAGTCAATTCTAACTTCACTGAATAATCAGAATTACACCAGAAAATAATTTGGCCCTATGAACAGACATCAGCCCAGACTAAAATCCCAGACCTGAACACACCTGATACTAGGGATAGTTGAAAACTGATGCAGGGGCAGAGGTTATGTGGGATGAAACAAAGCCTTGGTTCTTAAGACCTTCTACCTATGTCAAGTTTGGATTGCATGCCTGAATGTTGAGGCACTGGCCTATTCATAATTACAAGGATCATTCTCTTTTTGATAGAGGCGTATAGCTTCTGTTTAGTATCAGTGGGAGCTGACATAATTAACATGGGATTTAAAAAAATGGATGCAAAACAATAAAGTATTATACAAATTAAAAAAAAATTGCCAATGAGAAAATATTCCACCATGAAACCTAAGTATCAAGTATAAAAAGAATCACGTCATGGTCTCCTTCAAAAACACAGCACAGAGCACTTGTTCTTTTATTATTTATTTTCTTAAGCATAGGAGCTATTTTCCTTCACCTGCCAAACCCTATTGAACATGTTCTATAATTAACATCAAAGCAATCTGAAAGCTGCTTGACTTGTTAAAAGCCTGTAAACAAGCAGGAAGCAATAAGGTGGTTTACAAGAGTAGAACATGTATTGGGGGGAGGGGGAGAACTATAAAACATTAAAACAGATTGATTGGCAATTATAATAGAATTCCCATTTTTATTAGAACTGTGTACTGTAGTCACTTCATTTTTTAAAATTGAGATATGAGACTCATTTAGTCTGTAAGATCAGAATAAACCAATTTGATTTTGATTTAACATCTTACTTTTGAAAACCTTCCCTGAATTAAAGGGATGCTTTTTGGCAAGATTAGAAATATATCCTGGATTTTTTTTTCTTTCACTCAAATGTTTGCATTTTCAGAATGTTATTGGCAAATGACTGTCAAGAAAGGCAAGGCCACTGAAGAGAAGCTAAATTCATTCTTTGTATTGGTCTTCACTGCAAAGGATGAGGGAAATTCCCACACCTGAGCCATTCCTTTTAGATGACAAAGCTGAGGAGCTGTCCCAGATTGAGGTGTCGAAATGGTATTTATCCAAGAATTCTAAAGGAACTCAAATATGAAATTGTAGAACTACTAACTATGGTATCTAATGCTGATTTTTTTTTAAAAGGCTTCGGAGACCATCTTGGCAATTAAAGGGTGATAAGCCTAACTTCAGTACTAGGCAAAAGTGGTTGAAAATATAGTAAAGAACAAAATTATCAGACACATAGATGAACACAATACGTTGGGGAAGAGTCAAGACAGCTTTTGTAAAGGGCAAGCATGCTTCACCAATCTACAAGAGTTCTTTGAGGGACTCAACATACACGTGGACAGGGTGATCTGGTGGATACAGTGCACTTGGACTTTCAGAAAGCCTTTGACATGGACCTCACCAAAGGCTCTTAAGCAAAGTCAGCAGGTATGGATAAGAGGGAAGGTGTTCTCATGGATCAATAACTGGTTAAAAGATAGGAAACAAGGACCGGAATAAATCAGTTTTGAGAGTGGAGAGAGGTAAACAGTGAGGTCCGCCAGGATCTGCAGTGGGACCAATGCTGTTCAACATATTCATAAGTGACCTGGAAAAGGAGGGGAGGTAAACAATGAGGTGGCAAAGTTCTCAGACAATACAAAATTACTCAAAAGCGTTAAATCCAAAGCTCGCTGTGAAGAGTTGCAAAGGGATATCACAAAATTTGGTGACTGGGCAACCAAATGGCAGATGAAATTCAGTGTTGATAAATGCAAAATAATGCATGCTGGAAAACATAATCCCAACTACCCATACAAAATGATGGGAGTCTAAATTAGTGACCACCACTCAAGAAAGATATTGGATTCAGAGATCTTGGATTCAATAGTTCTCTGAAAACATCCTCTGAACGTGCAGCAGCAATAAAAAAATGTTAGGAACCATTAGGAAAGGGATAAATAAGACAAAATAGCATAATGACACGACATAAATTCATAATATGCCCACACCATGAATACTGCTTGCAATTCTGGTCACCCCATATCAAAAAAGATATTAGAATTGGAAAAAGTACAGAGTGGGGCAACAAAAAAGATTAGAGGTATGGAACCACTGCCATATGATGAAAGATGAAAAAGACTGGGACTGTTCATCTTAGAAGAGAGACTACTAAGCGGGGATATGATAGAAATCCATATAATCATGAATCGCATGGAGAATGTGAATAAGGAAGTGTCATGTGAAGGGATAAATAACACAAGAACCAGGGGTCAACATGAAATTAATAGGCAAAAGTTTTAAAACAAACAAAAGGAAATACTTCTTCACACAATGCACAGTCAATCTGTGGAACTCACTGCCAAGGCTGTGGAAGGCCAAAAGAATAACTAAGTGCAAAAAATAAGACAAGTTCCTGGAGGATAGGTCCATTAATGGCTATTAGCCCAGCGGGTCCAGGACCACCCCCCATGCCCTGGGTGTCCTTAAGCCACTGACTGCCAGAAGCTGGGACTGGACAACAAGGGATGGATCACTGGATAATTGCCCTATTCTGTTTATTCCCTCCGAGGTATCCAACACTTGCCACTACTGGAAGACAGGATACTGGGCTAGATGGACCATTGGTCTGACCTAGTATGGCCATCCATTTGTTATTAAATTCATGTGCTTTACTGGACATTTTATTTAGTTAAATGGGTACCGTCCACTTGAAATCTAGTCTCTTTATATAAAACTGCTAAAAACGACTGGTGTCCTAGGTTATTGTTTTTACTTTAAAAACTGCATTTTTCTATTTACATTTTTTTATTCTCTTCTCCTGATGAGGGAAAGACCCACACAGAGAACGGGAGAAATTAATGAAGGTCCCAATCCTCCAAAGACTTAAGCAAGCGAGTAATTTTCCACATGTAGTTCTACTGACTATGGCCACAATTCAGGAAAGGATCCCTATTCTGGAAAGCACAGGAGCATAAACACATTCTTAATTTCAGGTGTGTAAGTGCTTTCCTGAATTGGGATATTTCCTGAATCGTGGCCGTAGTTAGTAGAACTACATGTGGAAAATTACTTTCATGAATCAGGGCCTCTGTGTGTAATATCCGTCTTTTAAACACATGTCTGCTCAGTGACTGGTAAAGGCAGTGTGTGCGAGTAGAGGGGAATGTGTCCATATCTTCCCAGTTTCATTAGTGCTGATGGAAAGGTTTATCACAGAGCAGCCATTTTGAGTCTATGGAACTTCCCAGTGTTTGTTTTAACCTATTTAGCAGCAATAGACTTAATAATCAATTTGGCTCACAATTACTATTTCAAAAGGAGCCTCCTATGCAAATAAAGGGGACGGAGCACTTTACATAGCTATATGTATATATAACAAAAGCACTTTACATAGCGCATATATATAAAAACAATAACATTGCCAGATGGCATAATGTTGAACAGAATTAATTTCACACATGATGTTTTCAAGGTGTTAGAACATGTCATAGCTTCTGCTAATAAAATATCTCCCTTTCCCCTCCTTTTAAACTAAGAAAATGCTACATTCCTACTAGGCCATATTTTACATTACATGTGTTTTCAATTCTGATAAGGGCAGTTGATTGCTTGCAAACCTAATTACAGTCAAATGAAAGTCTCTCAGAACCATCATTAGCAATTAGGACCTGCCAGATTTGCAGTGTATCATTTAGAGAGGTATAATTCAATTGCTCATTGAAAAATTGCAGGTGAAACTGGTGATTATAAAGGCAGAAAAGCCTGCAACACGTCACTGCAGGCAAATCTTCAATAAAGTGGCAGCTTCTATGAACAGTTGATCAATGAATGCAGGTGTTTGCTCCAGCACACCACAAAGCACAGCTCATCACGTTGCTCGGAAAAGGTTAGCTGCATCCTGTCATCTCTTGCTTGGCTTAGTGAATGGTTCTGGATTTCCCGTTGTGCTGATGTGCGTGTGTTTTTAAAAAGGAAGCCAAAGGGCCTTTCCAGGAACTTTATTAAATCTGTGTGGATGTGCAGTGCAGAACAATAGGTGCATGCAGCAATACATAATTCTTCAGTGCTTTTCACAGAATACCAAAATCTCCTTTATGCCCAATGAGCTCAATTATATGTTATTAGGCCCCAGTGGTTGTTTGGATGCTTTTCAGCAGCTGGGTGCCTTCATGACATGCTGGAAATGGGGAGTGTGGGTTAAGTGCAGCTGAGATTTCTGTGACCTCTGCTCAGAAGCAAACCATTCACAATCACAAAAATTGCTTATACTTCAGCACAGTGTGTCACAAATGGTAATTTCCAAGAGGAAAGTTAGAATGGAGATGGAATGATAGAGTTTACACACGCACTCACACAGAACATATGTATGTGTATATAATAAAAGATGATCCCTTTCAAAGAAATAGTTATCAGCGGAGCAATAAAAGCCAAACCAACCACTTAACAACATTGCAATGACACAATGAGGAGGAACAGGATAATGCTGAACACAGCAAGGTTTCCAGCCCGCTCAAATAAGGCAACTCACACAAAGAGGCTCTCTTTTTAAGATACCTTCCACACCCATGCTACTGCACAACCTATCCTGACAAATGGGCCATTCTTTTCAGTATCTGCCCCAATATAGATTTTTCTACACCCATACCCCACAACTGCATCCTTCACCTACTGCCCAGTCCTCCTCCCTTTCAGAAATTCTTCCTCCTTAATCCTGACCATCTTCAAAGGACACCTTAAGTCTTAAAATAGATTTATTCTTCTATTATCTCCCTCTCCCATCATGGTATTACATCCAATTGATGTGTGCGCACTGCTCACTGTTACCTGTATGTTGTCTTCTCCTTACCCGGTGAAGTGCTGTAATCTAAATTTTCCACAATGAAAGCCATGAAAAAGTTGATTTTCCAAAATCAATGGTTGAGTTAAGAAAAACTACATGAGAATGAAGCCTCCAGCCTCACAAGAGTTGAAGCATATTTTAAAAAAGCATGCGATGAAATGTTTTACAGATGGTGTTAATAAGGTGAACCGAGAAACAAAACCAAGTAAACGGTGCTCTGTCGTGAAATACAAAGCCAACAGGTACTGTATGCAGCTTCATTACAATAGCGTTCTCTTTATAACCTTGTTGCATGTGACATTCCCTTTATTTTAACTTGTGATCACAACACAGAATATATGCCTTGTAGGTTGCAACATCATATAGTGAATCTGCTTTTTAACATAATAAAACCAGCTGTGCACAGATTGATTAAATAAAAATACCCTAAAGAGAACTGGGGGAAAAGTAAAACATGCCAACTTGTATTAGAAGATTAAAGTATTATTGAATCATAATATATTTCCTATGGGCCAAACTCTGCCTATAGTTACAAGTTGGCTTGGAAGGATTTTATGAGTAAATGTTGGTAAACATCAATTTCACTGTATACACACAAACCAATGACAAAATATTTCCAGTGGTAACAGAAATTTACAGATAGGCAAAGAAGGAAAAATGCTACATGAAAACTTATTAAGAGTTTGATTTAAGGATATTTACTTTGTGAATTCTGACGTGATGTTGACAATTTGTGTTTTCAGGTTATAAAGCTTCAATTTTTGAATTTCAGCATCTCCCATCATTAAGTAATTATTGTCTGACTCCCCTCAGTCTCAGCCATCCACAATTTCCTTCAACTGTGAAAATTTCAAATCAATAAAAATGGAAAAATGCTTTAAAATAAACATTGTTATTATATATTGAAATTATAAAAAAAAATGAATTCAGTCAAGCCCCGTCACAAGCAGTACTACTCTCAAAGCACTCAGGGCCTGATTGTGTTGCCACTGAAGTCAAAGGCAAAACTCCCATTCATTTCACTAGTGCAGAATTAGACCCCCACTAGGGCAGAATTTGGCCTTACGTGTACATCTTATATTGCACAAATGTCTATTTCCTCACGCACAGTATACTCCAAGGTGCTTCTCCTCTGACCTGCTGCTATTTTACAGCGGTGTAAGCTTACTGATTTCAGTGGAATTACACCAGTTAAGTGGAAAGAGAATCAGGACTTCACTGTTAAACATATGATAGATGTGTGCACACCATATACTGACATGCCCCATAAGCTATACAAATGCATGCGTCTTCCCCCCCACTTCCTGACATGAAGTCACAGTTTTCAGTCAAAAAATTAAACCACCGCAGAGGGTTACATACAATACATACAGTTGCTTGTCTCTCAAAGCCCACCCACAATTTCCTTTTCAATTAGCAGCTCTTGGAAAGGCAGTAATAAAAGCATTTGCAAAGAGCACTCAGATGTCACTGAAAGACTGCAAACCCAAACTGTAAATAGCACATTGTAAATCGCTTGTCACCACTGTCAACTCTCGCTGGAATCACACAGCAAGTGACAATCAAACCCATCTGCTTAGCTCCCAGACCAACGCCATCACAAACCGTACAGCTACTACCAACCTTGCCATTCTCTATTATCCGTTGTGTATAGGCTTGTATTAGGGTGTGCAAAGAGCACTATTAACGACAAGCACAGATTAGAATGCAGAGCATGGCAATGGTTATTTCATCTTCTGCAGCAAAGATCTGTTGAATTACTAGAGCGCGTTAGCATCTTTACACCAGTGGAAAAACAAGCTATGATTACATCAGCCAAACAATTAATAGCAGCACGTGCTATAGTAAAGATGAAGTTGGGGGAGAGTGGCCATAAAGATCAACCACCAAAATCACTTGCTTTTTTACTTTAGGTTCCCTGGACAATGGGGGCACCAGTCAAGGAGGTAAAGTACATAATTCCTGAAAAGAAGATGACTTGGTAATGTCCAACAGATAGTTCCTGTGACGGTGCCCCCCATAAGGCTTTATGGAATATGCTTATGGCTGTATATGTGACAACTAATCTGTTTTAGGCTACATATGCCATGTAACATATCTATGTAAAGGTTATGATCTACGGAACGTATTCATCCTATTTGCATGCAGGTATCATTTTTATATTCGAAGTTATGAATATTGGCTCTGTACTGGCTTGATTTTAACTAGCCTAGTAGAGCATTTGGTCAGCTTCTTGAGAAAAGTGCAAATTAAGTGCCCAATCAAAAACCACTTAAACCAACAATGAACTTGAAGATGCCAATCCACATCTGAGCCGTCCCAGGACTGTGGCTTGGCTGGTAAAAACTGAGTCATGCATGGACATGTGGCTTGCCCATGTGACTCCAAAACTCCATCTTGCAGCTGGACTTTGCATAGGAAAGAGGAGGGGGTCTCCACCCACAAGAGAAAGTCTATTTAAACCCCTGGGAGACCCCTCCATTTTGTCTTCAGCTGGCTAAAGAGAGAGCGTCTCCACCCCCAAGGACGGAACAAAGGATAGTAACTACAGGGGGTGTGAGTGATTGCTGGACCCAGACTAGCAGAAAACTAGTCTGTAAAAGGAAGCTTACTGGGACTGGTGAAGTTTTATTTGTATTCTGTTTCTTAGCCATAGACTTGTGTGTTTTATTTTATTTTACTTGGTGATTCACTTTGTTCTGTATCAGAGGGGTAGCCGTGTTAGTCTGGTTCTGTAAAAGCAGCAAAGAGTCCTGTGGCACCTTATAGACTAACAGACGTTTTGCAGCATGAGCTTTCGTGGGTGAATGCCCACTTCGTTGCTTGCATCCGACGAAGTGGGTATTTGCCCACGAAAGCTCATGCTGCAAAACGTCTGTTAGTCTATAAGGTGCCACAGGATTCTTTGCTCACTTTGTTCTGTTTGTCACTACTTGGAACCACTTAAATCCTACTTTCTATATTTAATAAAATCACTTTCGACTTATTAACTCAGAGTGTGTATTAATACCTGGGGGGGACAAACAGCTGTGCATCTCTCTCTACCAGTGTTCTAGAGGGCGAACAATTTATGAGTTTACCCTGCATAAGCTTTATACAGAGTAAAACAGATTTATTTGGGGTTTGGACCCTTTGAGAGTTGGACATCTGAGTGTTAAAGCCAGGAACACTTCTGTAAGTTGCTTTCAGTTAAGCTTACAGCTGTTAGGAGACGTGGTTCAGACCCTCAGTCTGGGTTTGCAGCTCAAACAGGCAGGGCACTGAAGTCCTAAGTTGCCAGGGCAGGAAATAGGCATCCCGATATTATCAGGACAGTCCCGATTTTAGGGGATTTATCCCACACCCCGACCTTACATTGGTCCAGACGCCCTTTGTCCTGATATCGGGGACTGTCCAGACCGCAGCCGCGGTACCGCAGCGCCGCCGCTCATCGCTTCCTGGGGCAGCTCCCGGCGCCCGCCCGCTAGCAGGAGCGCCACGTGCTGCAGGGGCGGGGCTTACAGGCACTGGGAACAGGCAGAGACACCCCCCCCCCCAACCCTAGGAGCCAGAGGGACCAGCCTGTCGGTTGCTTCCCGGGATAGCAGCCGCCCCAGTGAGCACTACTGGACTCCCCACCTCACCCCCTAGCAGGTCCCTCTGGCTCTTACGGTGGGGGGGGGGGGACTCTGCGTGCTGCCAGCGTCTGCAAGCCTCGCTCTGCGGTTCTGGCAGCTCCCATTGGCGCTTTTCCTGGCCACGGACCTCGTGCTTGTGGCGGGCGCAGCCCATGGAGAGTCTGGAGATTCCCCTCACTGCTCTGACCCTAGGAGCCAGAGACCTCCCAGGAGGGCTGGTGAGTGCGGCCAGGGAAGGGGGCTGGGTGTGATGGAGTGAATGTCTGGGAGGTGTGTGTGGGGTGCTGGGCTGTGGGGGAGGTTTGTGTGTTTTGCAGTGCTAGACAGTGGGGGCCTGTTGGGGGTGCTGGGCAGCGGGGGAGATGTGTGTGTGTCAGGGCACTGGGCAGTGCGGGTCTGTGAGGGACATTGTGTAGTCGTGGTGGTGGGGCTGTGGGGAAGGGCACTGGGAGGGAGGGGAAATCTGTGTATTGGGAAACTAGCGAGTGGGGGGTTCTGTGGGGGGTGCTGGGCAGCTGTGGTGGGGCTGCGGGCAGGGGGCGCTGGGCAGGGTGTGTGCGCACAGCACTGTGCATTTGTGGTAGAAGGGTTGTAGGGGGGCACTGGGCACAGTGGATCCAGTGGGGGCTGGGCAGGGGAGCTGTGGGGCACAGCATGGGCCCACCATCAACAGGAAGGTAGCATAGGGCCAGGCGGATCAGCGTGTCTCTGGCTCCGCTCAGGGCTGTGCACCTGTGTCTGTCTGTCCCTGCCCCGCTCGCCCAACGTGTCCTGATATTTCACTCTTGCTATCTGGTCACCCTAGTAGGAAAGCAGGGGCAGAAGTAATCTTGGCACATCGGGTTTCTGTGACTCAACGCGTCACAGCCCCCCTTCTCCTTAAATGATTCATATATTGCGGCAACATTTAATGGCTTCATAGAATGGAGTTTCTGAAGCATGAGCCCCAAACAGTGATATATTTATAGTTTTTAGGTGCCTACTTCAGTGGAGTTTGTCTCTCTTCCTTCTCTTTCAGTTGATTGTCCCATCCCCATTAAAGCTGCTCTGCTCATCTGTCTCTCCATTACTCCTTTTATTCATCTTCTGCTCCCCTTGCTTCTTTTTCAGGCTGCCTATTCTTAACTGCCCATAAGCATTTGAAACAGAACTTCGTACCAGAGGATATACCAGAGGAATTGGTAAGAGTAACAACCTCCTGCTACAGGTCACCATCATGAATAGAAGGTAGGACCTTCCATTCTAATACACAGGGCTCTACCACTTGAGCAGAAGGCGTAACACCGCTCGAGTAGCAGTAGTGTTAGGCTTGTATTTTATGGGGAGCAGCCACTATACTCGGCATATTTTGTATTGCATGCTCTCTCAGGAGCACACGCTATCAGTTCTCCATTACGGGAAAGGCGGCTACAGAACCTCCTACTAGGGATGATGGAGAAAGTAATTGGTAGGGAAATTATGGTCGGGAAACTAAAAAAAAATTAATGGCTTATATATTATCTTCAATGCAGACTCCCACTGGGTAAAGACAAATGACAAGCTGACCCACACAACTATTTTTCACATGTGCAATTCTTTGCTCACGCTCTCCCTTCCACTTATTATACTAAGCACAAAAAATGCTACTAGTTAAAAACCCAGTCATTTTTTAAAAGTTATGATAAATGTTTTTTATCCATTTTCTTTCTTCAAAGTGTTTGCATTTAAAATCATTTGCAAAGCTAAAACAATAATAAAAATAAAACCCACACAATCCAACAATAAATTTTAAGGAAATAAAACAAAAGGTTGGAAAATATATTCAGAGGAGTCTTATATTTGCATATTGCCAAGTCTCCTTCAGGGATTTAATATGTGTATTTACAAAAAGCAGAGTGCAAAAGTCCTTTCTGCTGTAAAATTTTTTCACATTTTCTGGATTTTAATAAACCTGTAGTCACTACAGCCTAGCTGGATAAATACCTGCATGAATACTGCCAGGATTTCCTCCAAAAACTAATTAGCAGCCCTTATGATAGCTGACTTGAATGAAAACCGTTTGATGAGAGCGATTCATCTTGTAAATCCTGCATGTGAGAGTTGCATTCAGCTGATAACAGATTTCACAGAGGCATGTCAGCCAGGACTGTTAACCACCACTGAAACAATGAACAATCTCAAGGTACGCAACACTTCCCAACGGGGCTGTACTGTAGCCAGAATTTCACTCCAACGTGGGAGTGCAAGTGACGGCATCAAGATTGTATCATTTTGCACCCGTGTAACATGCACACCTGGGATAATTCAGCATTTCTTGTTGAAATGCAAGATAAATATGTTTTATTAATGCATGTCCCCCCCCCAAATAGCCCTAACAAAGCAGATCCCCCACAGACCGTATATTATGTTCTCTCTAGTATCCCCAGATCCTTGCTTCTCTGCCAATTTTAAATTCAATGGGCCCTATGTTCCTCTCATTCGGATGTGACTGTAATACTATCCACTTCAGTGGTGTGAATCAGTCTCATCCAAAAACCCCAGGAGACCAACTGACTGCTGGGAAAGAGTGCGGGCTGGGGAAAATAAGAATAAGGGTGTATGATTGTGAAGTGGTGCAGGGAGAGAGGATGCTTCGTTAATACAGAAAACAGAATTGCATTTGGAACCTTTCCTTTGCCTAGTTTCTGCAGGTTGTTTACTACTTGCATTCAAACACAAAAAGAGAAGGAAAGATATGCTGGATTGAATGCCTCTGGGCATGTCTTCTTAAATAAGCTTTGCCATCTTTTCAATGACACCTCTCTCTCAGTTTAAGCGCTAAAATCACCTGGATTTGTTAGCCCCTAAACTGCTGATGAGAGTGTGTTCTTATCTAAAGAGATGTACCTCGATCATATGCATTAATTGATATTGGGTAGGATACTTTATTCTTTCTCACAGTCTTTTCTCAGTCTTATCCCTCTGGAATTAAGCTCAGATTTACCAGCTAAAAGTGAAAACATTTTCCATGACATCTGTCAGCTCAATAGCTTCTGAGTCAGTACATATTTATTCTTAAAAAAAACCTCATAAATAACCTCCATCAGCACATAGGCTGACTCTTTCATTGCTTAAGAGCCAAGTAGAAGGTTTGCATCTGATAATATGCGATGACAGGGGAATCAAATGGTGTAACAAGTCAAATTTTATGAAGATGATGCCCACGGTAGACACTTAAAATAATTAGATCCTCTCAAAAAGGAACAGAGTCAGAAATTAGTGTCAGAATACAGAAAATGCTTCTCTTCCTCTTCAGTCCTTCAACACACAATTTTAAGTCCCCAACTGTTTTCAACTCTTCCTTGAACAGCTCTGTAGTGGCAACTGCCTACTCAAATTTTGCAATACCTACTCCAAACAACACAATTGCTGCATCAGCTTTATTAAAGATGACAATCACTAACTTAAAAAAAAAAGTAAAAGGTAGCAAAATAGTATGCATGCAGAATAGGCATTTTAAGTTGTCCTCCGTGCTGAACCACTCTAGTCTCCAACTACTTTAGTTCTAAACATTGTGAGTTTAAAAATACTGTAAATCTTTTTTTTAATCTATAGTTACAACTTTGATTACTAAAAATGAATAAATAGTTATTCATTTACTTATAACTGGCACGTTATAATTTACTTATAACTGGCACGTTATTTACTCTTTGAGCTTCCCTCAGCTCAGACAATGAAAATCGCCTTTGCCTATAGTCATTTCCACTTTCAGGTTCTCAGTTCTGCAACATTTAGGTTGCAAACACTACAGAGAAGGGCTTAGTCGTTCACTGTTTTCATTGGAATTAAAAACAGACATGGAAAGAACTGTATTAATCTTAGGTAAAAGCTTGTTTTTAATCACATATAAGTTTTGGACAAATTTGAACTTGTAGGGTCTCTTAACTCCGCTATTCTCCAGCTTGACAGCCAAATTAGCACGTATGATATTTTTATACACAATATACGAAAGTCTCCAAAGGATTAGTCTTCCAAACATAACTGATATAAATACAAAAGGAGATATTTTATATATTTCTCAATCAAAGAAAGCTTTGGAAGCAAAGTTTTGTTTTTTTTTTACCCTCCTGGGAAATATCACACCTGCCACTAAGATTTTTTTCCTTTTTATGTGAGGAACAGACCTCTCTACAGATTGTTGAATTATGAGCCCAAGTTGCCAGGCTCCAGTGCTGTAATCCTGGATGCTATGTACTCATTCATTTCCTCACCTGTGAGCCACAGCGACTGCCGTAAGAATAGCAATGTAAGGTAGGTGTGAAGTTCTTGCTCAGGGGAATGGTGATTAGTAACCCAAAAGAGTACACACTAGTACCACAGACACTCTACAAACGAGCTCCTTGTACAGTAATCAGTCTTCCAGTTCCATTTGTCTTGATTAGCAGCTTCCCTTCTCACAATTACCTCACCTTGCCCTTGTTATTCAGAGGGAGTCTCATGCTTCTGTGCACAAAATCTCAAGTCAACGGAAGCATATTCATACCACAGATTCATCCCGATTACTCTGGCTTCTCTGCTGCCTTTAGAACCCTGAGACCCTGCACTCCCCTGCTTTGCCAGTCTCACAGCCTGCCCAAGCGAGGCTCTGCAGCTTAAGAGAAGAACTTGCAGTCTCCTGCATGCTTGCTCGTCACCTACCACCTGGAGTCATTACACAGGTCTCCCTTCCTCACATTCCATCTAACAGTCCCACTCAGCGTACCTCTCCTCCTACCAGAGAAGCTAGCTGTAAATGAAAAAGAAAAACACCAAGTGGCCCAACAATAAGACAACCGGAAAGTGCTTAAAAGAAGCATAAGAACTGCCGGGATCTAGTAAGCAGATTCCACGTACTATATATGAAGTGAAGATATCCAACCCTTTCCCCCCAACAAATAACTTGTCTCCCACCTGTCTGAGCCCCTTCAGTAATTTCTTCCTTTTCCCAAGGTGTTGGCAAAGATTGCGGTCATTTTCCCGGTCCGAGCTGTACTGGTGATGGTTAAGTCTGTGCTTTTTTGGATGGTACGACAGCCCATTGGTAAGTGCTTCCCGTTTCTTCTTGGCCAGAGGAGTCTGATGCTTTTCCACACGTTCCTGAGGCTTCAGTGCTACGTCCTTCTGCACAAGAGGGTGAAGGTGGAGTGGGGGGAGAGGGGGGCAAAAAAGAGAGGAGAGAAATAACAAAATTATTGGTTGTGGTACAGGCTGGGTAATGACTTATTTTCATGTTAAAAAAACAAGCCCATTGCATTTGTGCAGCTCTACATCACTGAAAGACTGGGACAGATCCACAGGCTCTCTCTGTATCCAGTGCAGTTCAGAGAAGGCACCACAAAAAGAAGCAGTAAACCAACTTTGTGGGTTCATGATCCTCAAACCACCAACCACTGGTCCAGGAACAACTCAGGGAAGCCTCTGGGTTGCTCTAAATTATACCAGCTACAACGGCCTGCCCTAAAGGGCTGTTCTGCCAGGCAGGGATGACCAAGTACGTCAGCTAAATCCCCCAGCCCTGGCCACATCAGGGGTGCATGGGGCCCAGCACAGGAGGAACTGCACTGACTCTGTGCTGCAAAGCAAGTTTTTATACATTGCGAATCTCCAGCTGGCTGATTGAACTGACTTTGGCAAGGCTGCTTTGAATCTCCACAGAAGTTCAAAGCAGCTTTAAGTGGAACCTACTGGGTTCTCTCTCAACCAAAAAACTTTAAGTGTAGAATAAAATTGTCAAGCTGCTGGAATTGAGGGGTCAGATACATCAAGTGTCATTACTCATTAAAATGTTACATGGCTCACTCTCATCACACACATATATACCCGCATCCTGCCCTGCCTCATGGCTTGAGTTCATCAGCACCAATATTTGCAAACACAACCCATTTATCAACTGCTTGCACATTTATTAAGTCAACATGGGCTTATAATGCTTAAATTAACAAACATCGTGTTTTTTAAAGCAGTCTCTAGACTTTCAAATTTCTTTCAGCACATTTATATTTGGGCCCAAAGCAAAACAAAGACCTGATCCGAAGCCCATTGGAGTTAACGGGGGTCTTTGCAATTACTTCAGTGGGCTTTGAGTAAGGCCCACCTGAACCACTCACCCACCTACCCACACAAGTGTTTGGGGAAGTTTACATCTAGGTCCAAACTTTGTCACTGACCCCGACCTCTGCCATTTGCATGAACTGCCATTTGCAGGAATGGTGTCCCTAGCTTCTGTTTGCCAGAAGCTGGGATTGGGTCACAGGACATGGATCACTTGATAACCTCTCTGTTCATCATTCCCTTTGGGGCACTTGCCATTGGCCACTGTCAAAGGACAGGATACTGGGCTTGATGGACCTTTCATCTGATCCAGTATGGCCGCTCTTATGATCAACTCTTGGCTGACGACACCCTCACAAATCCTTGGTAATAATCAAATTTGGATGCAAATGTTGTGGCTCAAGCCCACCACTATTTGTTTGCCTATAAACATTTAGAACATATGAGCCTATTATTTTTAAATACGTTTGGAAGGATTAGTTTTTAATCAGTAAATGCTGAATTCACCCAACATACACAAACCAACAATAATCTAAATTTAGAGACAGGGAAAGAAAGAAAAATTATGTTTGAGAACTTAGAGTAATTGGATTTTGTATGTTTTGACATGTGACGTTGACAATTTGTGTTTTATTGCTAAAGCTTTAAATTTTTATATCTCAATGTCTAGTCATTAAATAATTATTGTCTGACCCTTCTCATTCTCTCAATCTGATATAATTATCCACAGCTTTGAAAATGTAAATAGATAAAAATAAATGCTTAAAAACAGATATTTGTCAAAATAAAAAAATAAAAATTGAATTCTGCCAAGTCTATTTAGACAACATAGCACTGAACGTACTCTGCTAACATGTCAGGCTGAGTGCATCTTGAGCACGAAGAGGAAAAGCTACCAGCTTTCCTAGTTCAAGGTTCCATGTGCTCTGGTCCTGGATCCTTCAGACCTCAGTTCATTGTAACTTCAACATTACAAATGCTGATGGAACAAGCTGGGAATGAAAGGTAGAGCACAAGAAAGCTCTCCGGTGCCACTGGTCCTCTTAGCACATGCAGGTTCGGAACAAGAAGAAAATACCACAGACTCTGCCAGAAATATTATATAAGAAGCCAGACAAATTTTGCTGACCTGGATCAGTGAACAGAATACACCTCACCATCTGTTTAGCTTTTGTTAGAAAACTCCCTCTAAATGCAGACTTCACAGGATCTATACCTACACTCATGAACAGTGTTAGTTAAAGTGGAGGCGGTCACTATTCAGCTTGGATATTGAAAAGAACAAGGAACATTTTACAGTCCTTAGAGAGGACTGAGAGCAAGGACGCAGGTTCTATTCCCAGGTCTGCCATTCATTTAAGGCACCTTAGACAAGTTCCTTAGCTTCTCTGGGCTGGTCTACACTAGGGGGGGATCGATCTAAGATACGAAACTTCAGCTACGTGAATAGCGTAGCTGAAGTCGAAGTACCTTAGATTGAATTGCTTACCGTCCTCATGGCGCGGGATCGATGTCCACGGCGCCCCATGTCGACTCCGCTACCGCCGTTCACATTGGTGGAGTTCTGGAGTCGACGCGAGCGCGTTCGGGGATTGATATATCGCGTCTAGATGAGACGCAATATATCGATCCCCGAGAAATCGATTGCTACCCGCCGATCCGGCCAGTAGTGAAGACGTACCCTTAGTGCCTCAGTTGTATCCATTTGTTATTACCCATTTCAGAGGAGAGTTAGTAGCCTTAATCCATGTTTGTGAAAAGGCTTTACCATCAAGGCACTTCACCTCTCTGTGCTTTCGTCTCCCCATCCCTCCTCTGTTTACAGAGCTTTGAGAACCACTGAAGAAAAGCATTAGAGAGAGACTTGGCAGAATTCAATTTTTATTTCTTTGAAATAATTTTGATGAATAATATGAACCTTTAAAATTTTTTAAAAGCTTCAAAATAATCTATTTCAATGTTCACAGGTGGAGAATGAAGGAGTCAGAATAATGATTTAATGACAGTAGATGTTGAGATTCAGAAAGCTAAAGCGTTATAACCATTACAAAACAAATTGTCAACATCACGTCAAAACATACAAAGTCAATATCTTTAAATCAAACACTAACCAGTTCGCAGGTAAAGTAAGAAAAATGCTGCTTGCTCATCTGTAAATTTCTATCAATCATTGATGGATATTTTTATCAGTTGGTGTGTGTACATTGAAATCGACATCTGCCACTAAAAATCTAATTCTTCCAAGCCTAGTTATATGGCAGCTAGGTAATTATTATTAATATGGAATAAGCGAAAGAAGTGTTACCTTGTCTCCCCAGTCCCACTAAAATAACATCCTCTTGCCTAAGATGTCATATTTTGGCCGATATTTTTTCACCGATTGTTAAGGTCAGATCCTCAGCATAATTCCACTGACTTCACTGAAATTGACTTCAGGAGTACTATACCAAGTTGATGGTAGTGGTACCTTTTGAGTTTAAAATCTATTCACCATCTGGTCAGACCTGCATTACTCAGGGTAAAGAATCTCACCCAGTATTTCCAGCATCGAGCTCAGTAATTTGCGGTTGAACTGTACTGAAATACATTGACAAACTCTTTTAGTAAAGCCAGACTTTCCACAGACCCCCTTCACAATAAGTGGACATGCCAGAATTACAATTCATATGCTGTAATGCACTGAAACAAAAAAGTGCTTCATTATGAAGGAAGTTATGCTATATCTGAGCTCACAATCACACTTTATTCTGTGAAGTCAGCATAAAATCTACTGGTTTATGAGGAGCACTTTCACAAACCCGGTCGTACTTGTACCCAGGGACTTTGTTAGGCTACTGGATTTAGTGTTTGTGCCTTAAAACCACTATCGGGACCCACATTAAATTCCAAAGGGGAGGGGAAGAGAGAGAGGAGAGACTTTTGTGGGAAAAATATTCCCCTAACGGCGAGAAAGCTTCTGCAGGAATGTTTCTGTGGCTAAGAATCTAAATGCAACAGTGGCAGAATTCCAACTTATAAAATGTCTCGAGGGTCTAATACTTCCATCAAGAAGTGACTAACTCCCATTAGCATTAATGAGAGCTGCTGGATGGGCCATAATTCCCCGCTGCTCTGAAGGGTAGCCCAGATACGGCTGGGTTAAATCTTTTAAACCAAACCCCCCATATCTGAGCTAAGTTTGCCAACAATTCTGTTGAGTTTAGAGCCATCACTATGCAGAGTCTAGTTAGTTTATTATTTGGAGTGGAATACACCTGTAAGGGCGTCTCTCAGTGTACACCCAAGGCAAGTGAACACATGGGACATTAAGTTTTTGGGGCGAGATCATGACCTAATTCTCAGACAGGCAATAATTGCTGCATTCCCCAAAAGGCGTGATATGCTCTGCTCACTGCTAGAAAGAGAGACAAGAGAGCAATGCATGCATGCAGCTCGCAGGTACAAATCATGAAGCGGGTCTCGCCTCCAATTTGGTGGGTTACCTTTGCATTAACTTTAGCTAGCTCAGTAAAAAGAAATCAGAACCAAGTTACTTCAGAACAGGCACCAGCCTTATATCATGGTAGGATTCATAACAGAGTGCTGAGGCCAAAATCTTATCCCTTTGAAGTCAAAGGCAAAACTTCCCACTGCCTTCAATTTCACCAGGATTTAGCCCCTAGAAAACTAAGACATGAGTCCAGTTTTTTGTCTGCAGAACTGACCAGCAGGTGAAGGAAGTGGCGTAGCAAGAGCAGTACTGGGTTTATAATGGCGCCACTGGCTCCATGGCACAAGGCCCACACTTGGGAAGGGGCCCATAATCCCGGGTCGGGGGTGTGTGTGAGGACAGCAGGCAGGAGGCAGCATAGCTGGGGGTGGGGGCTCAGCAGGCCCAGGTTAGGGGTTTCTGGCTGCCGTGTGTGCACACAGCTCCCCCCGGCTCCACCATTATTTGAATGTGGAGGCCAGGGAATGTGGGGGTTCCAGCCCAGGCTTGGCAGGAGCGGCACCGGCACCCTGACACCAGTGGGTGCTCCTTGCTCCAGGTAAGCCAGCTGTGGAACAGGTGGAGTCCCATCGGCCCATCCCCCCCAGCAGTGCCCCTGGGGGAGACCCAGCACACCCCCTGCCCCATCCCCCCCACCAGCACCGCCGGGGAAGACTTCAGGACAAACTGCTGTGTGCCCATATGCCCACCCTGTATGGTACAGTACTCCAGAAAAGGCCAGATTTAACAATTTTTTTCCCCCTTCCATCTTGGAAGCCTCTGAAATAGGACACTGTCTGACAGAACAACGGATTACATACATCACGGGATGTGTTCTGCTATGGTAATTCCTTTGTTCCTCTCTTTAAAGCTGCTGGGGAGGAAGGAAATAGATGGCAGAGGGCTAGTTTAGCAGGGAGGTACAATAGGCTTGGCACTCCATGGGAAGAGCAGCCCCTCAGTGGGCCTCAACATTTGAACAACAGGCTTTCCAGCTCCCTCCAGAGCCAGCCATCAGCAGACAGCCTGGAATGGTGCAGCTCCCCTTTGCTTACTACGTTCTAGTCCCTTTTCAAAGGCAGACAGACAGAAAGACAAAGTCACGGATGAGGGGATCTGCGAGAGAGACACACTGCATAGCCAGCAAGAGGAGTTCCATCAAAACATCCACTGTCCATTTATGTTTACCACTGCTTGGCTCCTCCTGGAGCAGCAAAAGAAGAAGAAAGCATTCTGGCTGACCACTGTCCTGGCCTGAAACTGGAAGCGGGTAACAGAGTCTGAGTGGAGGTGAGGAGCTAGGGGCATCACTGCAGCAAGCAGAGTTTGATTCACTTCAGGAAAGGAGGGAACTGGAGCAGGCACAGCTAAGCCCAGAGAAGGAAAAAGATTCCATATTAAATTCACAAGGATGAGCAGCAGCATGGTCCACTGAACAGGGCACTGGACTGGGAGCCAGGAGACTTAAGTTCCATTCCCAGCTTTGCCGCTATCCTGCTGCGTGACCTTGGGCAAGTCAAACTTCCCCTCCCCACCCTTTGCTTGTCTTTTATATTTAGACTGACAGCTCTTCGGAGCAGGGACCATCTCTTCCTATATGTACGTACAGCGCCAAGCACAACGATGGCCCAATCTCCTCATGGCCACTAGGCACTGCCATAATACAAATAATAAACGTCATTAAGGTGACAGGGGCCACACACATACCTACATAGATAAGGAGACTTGGTAGTTTGTGTCAGGCACAGTTTTCAACAGCTACACACAAGAGCTGATTCAAAGTAGATAGCTGATCCTATGAACAACACATTCTTATCTTGGTGTTTCTCTCTCCTCTCCCTCCTACACAAAAACATCTATAGTATTAAAGAATACAAACATATAAGCCTTATTTTAAAACCAACTACCAGTATGTTATATCATTCAGAGGCATCTTTCATCAATAAGGTGCCTTAAATGTATAAATACATAATTACGTGCAATTCAATACAAATGTGTATTACTATTTATGAGTGTACTGTATAATCTAAAAAAAATCCATTTGTTTTATTTCTATCAGGCACATTAATCAAACCAATCCCTCTGCCCGTGCCGGAATAGCTGCATATGCTGAATGGTCTCCTGCCGTGACTCTAGCAAGCAGGAAGCCTGCTGAAGTCTGCCGGGTGGCAGTGCCATCATCTTACTCCAATTAATATGAAGATTTCAAACGAAATTATGTGTCTGGGAAGGAGCAGAGGAAAAGCATGGACGCACAGACTGTTTTACACAGTAGGAGCTTTGAAGGACACACAGAGTTCTCAAAGTACCAGAGTTGAGTGAAACTTGCCCCATTTCTTTCAAAGGAATTGATCACCGTAGTATGTAAGTGCAAGCTTAAACATAATGGGCCAGAGCCACACTGGCAGCTTAGCAGTCACTCTCACAGCGTTTTTGGGTGAACTCGCTCACAAATCCTAGGTACCTGGTCCCTAGCAAGCTAGTTTGTATCTGATGCCTACAGCCCTGAGCTTCCATTCCAGCAGCCAACAGCTGGGTGTAGGGGATCCCTAGTTACTTCCCCCCAAACCTTTATCCCACAGCCATCTGTGCCAGTGACCAAGAGGGGATACATGATATGGGAACTGGTATAGCAGCTCTGTCACCCTATGCTGAGGGATTCTTCCCCCAGTAAAGCCAAAGCCACAGAAAGAAGCCCTAATGCAGCAGAGAACAAGGCCGAGTTTCTTGGCTGAAACTCCAGGTGTTCAGATTATAAACAGGTTCAAACCGCCGTCTCCATGAAATGTTTTTATGGGTTACTTTTTGTTCCAGTTTCATTCTGAACTGAAAAGGGGCTTCGTTTCTGAATCTGCTTTGAATATGCCTCTAGACAATGGAAATCTTTTTGGAAAAAAGAATGATATTTCAGAGCTAGCACATCCAAACTTCTACAGTTTGGAATACAGTTAACCTGGAGTTAAGCTTGAAAATACACACACCATACTTGCCATAAAACCCTTAAGAGAAGAGTTTGGTTTTGTTAAAAGAAAGAAACCACAAGTGTTACAAAGTCATGCAACTTCAAATTAAATGTTCCATTTAAAAAAAAAAAAAGGCAAACCCAAAAATGTAAAATAACCTGTTACAAAGCGACCTGAGCTCTGTAACCCCATTTTACTGCCAATCAGAGAACATCCAGAAATTAAGACAATCCAACCCATCCATTGCAAAAAATTTACATCACTCAAAATATCCTCCAATATCTGAGCACCAGACAGCAATGGAGTGCAGGTAGTACCTCTCCCTGAAAATACCCACAGCCCACATGCCAGCATCCCAGAGCAACAACTACACCAAGACTTTTCAGAGTCAAACAACAGTTGTGCATACTATTCAGAATGTCAATTGCAAAAGGAATGCTTGGATTTCAAAGGAAACCGCATCTAAAAGGGTCTTATAAATAGGCCATGAGAAGACAGAGTTCTGTGTCGGTCATGGACCCCAGTGAAGAAAGAGGGAGTGGTTCTTTTTATGCCATTTAGAAAATCTGGTTTTACATGTTACAAAATACAAAGCTGGAAGCAGCTGTCAGCTTTGTCTATGCTTTATGGACCTTGTCTTTGGAGATGCTAAGCCCCCTCTATCTTCATTGAAGCCAATGGGAGTTGCAAAGGGACGAGTGTGCAGGACTAAAATAAGCGTGAGGAGGAGAACGAGGAGGAAGGGGAAGTATCTGTTTTTCGGGAGGGATTTATTTGTTTCAAAACACAGCAAACTGGATATTCAGAGTTTAGTTACCAAAAAATTAAGTATCAGAGGGGTAGCCGTGTTAGTCTGGATCTGTAAAAAGCAACACCTTATAGACTAACAGATGTATTGGAACATGAGCTTTTGTGGATGAATACCCACTTCGTCAGACGCATGTAGTGGCTTTTTACAAGAAATTAAGACATCTAGACTACACAGCTAAGAGCTGGAAATCCTGAAGTTTAGTTAGCAGCATGCACAGAATCTCTCTATCTAGTAAGTTAGCCAAACAACTGGCACACTAGCAAATGGCTGCACAAACTGCGTTACAAGAAATAATTCCAGTCGGATGACTACCAAAGTTCCTCACTGTACTTTGGCAATCCTGATCAACTCACACCGTCGAGTTTTGGAAGAGTTCTCTGACTTGATTGATGGTCAATGTCCTAGGCCTTCAGTGATGCTCTTAGTTCAGCTTACTAATTTACCACTATAGTTTGGGTAACATCAGCAAGACTTGGAGGCCTGAAAATGATGCACTCACTGCTCCCTGAAATCTTTCAAAATTTGAAAGTTGCATAAGATGTTTTTTAATAGTCATTCATTTTTCCTTTGGATAGAACAGCTAAAGGTAGCTATAGCTGGATTATGCGGAAACCAAGCTTTTGGAAACATTTAAGGAAGCAACACAGCATGGGGGTAGGTAAATAGGAAGTGTACTACAAAAAAGAAAGGATTTCTCAAACTTTGGCAATTACATGATTTTTAGGACACTGAGGATTGGAGGAGAGCGCCATGATGTCAACCACACAAATTGGCTAACAGATCCACTAACCCAAGCAATTTCCTCAATTTACTAGATCTCTGCAGAAAGGTTTGATGTTGGTCTTGTTTGTTTGCTTTGTGTTTTGTAAAATTATCATCCAATCTCTCCCGCATCTCCCTTGAATCTCACAACAAAGTAGTTCAGTGCTGTGCAAAGGAGGTTGTGCAACAAACTGCAGATGAAAAGCCGTACCAGTCTGCATGACCCTGTGATGATTACAAATAAAGGCAGAAACAACAGAAAGAGCACTTTGCTGTCTGTTTGAGATATGGTTCATAAGAAGAGTCTGCAGCAATGAGATTGCTTTGATTTTTCATACAAAAATCAGTGGTTAACAATATCATTGATATACATGCAGTTCCTTTTTGGGTGCCGTTGATATAAATTACACACGAAAAAAAAACTATAGTAGAAAAACATTAAGGTCTCAAAGTCAAACATTTAAGAATCAGGAGATGCCAGAATTAAGGTTCCTTATGCAACCTTAATTCAGCCCGTTGTGCGTATGCATTATGAGAGTCTTTAATTACATGATCACATACTATTTCTCCCCCCGCCCCCCCCACACACACAGCGCACAGAAAGGATGGTGTTCAGTTAAGAAGCAGCAATTCAATATTTTGATTTCTTCTCATTGTTCAGTGTGTAGCCCCATGCCTTAACTTGCACACTATTCAAAAACAGCTTTAAGGACAGAATTATTAGTTTCCTCATGGGCTCGTCCATAGCATTTATCACAACAGTATACGAGTGCTTCACAAATATTAATTTATTTACACAACACACTTGTGAGATGGGGGAATTTTCTTCCTGAAATTACAGATGAACAACTGTGGCACTAAGACATTAAGGTCAAAACGTAACCACTAATTTTGGGTGCCCAATTTGAGATACCTGATTGTTTGTTTGTTTTTAAAGATTACTTCGCATTATACAGCTCTTTATATGTTCAAGCACAGCTCACATTCACTTCAGTCGCAGCTGGGAATCTCACTCCCAGCTCTTCATCCGAGTCCTAGTCTTCTCACCTAACCAGTCCCTGCCTCCACTCCTGAGGCTCCTTGTTCCAGTTTTCTTCCCCCGCAAGCCTTGTCCCAGTCTCCCCCGCCCCTCCATTCCAAGTCTCCTTGCCCATCCATTTCCAGGTCCCCCAGCTCCCAACACCAGTTTTCTTGCTCAGTCAGTCACAGTCCTCCCCAGCTCCCAGCCATCTTGCACCCAAACTCCCAGCCAAAGTTTCCATCTCCCCCACCCTTTCTAGTCTCCAGGCCCGGCTTCCACCCCATCTCTCCCCCATGCTCCTTGTCTAAATCTATTCCCTCAGTCTTACTGTAGCTCCCTCTGAATTCAAATCAGGCAGCTTCCTCACCCTGTCTGGGCCCAACAGAGCAGTCACTGAGAGTACAGGAGAAACAGGTGCCCTCCTCTCAGTTCAGTTGCCCAGATCTGCATAGGGTGGGGCCAGGTGCCAGGCTTTTGACCAGAAAGTCCAGTTGAAAAGAGGACCTGACCTTGTCCGGTCAGATATACTGACCAGACACCCAAAGTTCGGTTGCCGCAGGTGGGGGAGGTGCCGGGCCATCACCCACACCAGCCCCTCCTGAACCAGGCAGGGCCAAGGAGCGGAGAAGGGGGAGAGGCAGGGCCTAAAGGGGGAGAAAGGTTCCAGCTCTCCTGCTGGAGCGTCTGTTTTTTAAATATTACAAAGTTGGCAACCTTAGATCTGAACCAGATGAAGCCGAGAGCTGCAAATGCAGAGGAAGTCATGGTCAGCTCCAGGCTGGAACATGCTCAGTGTAAATGGGATCTGTGGGGAATTTAGCTGCTAATATCTAAGCAGTCTCTACTGAGCACGTGCCAATTGCAATTTTTCAGAGGCCATGTTTTGGCAGATTTTTACCGGGACGGCAAAGGCCCCTGACAAAAGTCATCCCCTGCCAAATTTCAAGTCCCTGCTCCAAAGCTGTTGGGTACTTGAACTTTTCAAAGAAAACGTCACCAGAATTTTTTAACACAGCAAAACAATGCATTTTTCCTGGCCTCATTCTCAGAAACGGATGAACTGATTTGGCTGACATTTTTCTAGACACATTCAGCCTGAGGCAAACTCCTGACATAGAAGATTTGAAAGCAAACAGTTAAAGCTTAGCAAAGTTAGAAGCATCTGAAAATTGGGTCTTACAATGTAAAATGTCAGGCAACCTTAATAATAGTTGGTGTTACCAGCCCTGCCTGTAACATATATATACACACACACCACACCTACGAAGGTGAGTGATCATCTGAACTGTACTATCCCTAACTCAGGCTCTGCAGGATGTTTTAACTTGTGCTCTCTATGGACTTGGTTAAAGGACACATCAATACCAGCTCTTTCTTTCTTAGATCTTGCATAAACTACATATTTTGTGGTGTGCTAATGATGTTTACAGGGTGTTTATTAGGGCACTAGATCTAAACATATAATGTGCAACATATTTATTTCAACTCACTTCACCTCTTTCCACTGTCCAACATCCATGAAACTGGATCGTGACTCCCAAATGCATTCAGTGTTTGAATACATCTGAGACATGTTCAACAACCTTCATTTACGTTATGGCTTGCTTTTCAAAAATCACATCTGGGTTGCTTATTCGTGATTAGTTACATAGGCTACATGATATTGTTTCTGTTCCCTCTCTGGACAAGAATCTCACATTTATGACCCAATTAAGCTGAACATGTGCTAAAGTCAACGGGACTTAATACAATGCTTTTTAAGTGCTTTGCTGAATCAGGGCTATAATCAGGTATCTGGTGTGACTTCACAGAAAAGTATATTTAGAATGCAATTTCTGCATGTATCCAAGTACAATAGAATAAGATTCACTTTTACACAAACTTTGACAGCAGAATTTAATCACACAACCTTTTGCAGAAAGCAAATGCAAAACGGGTACCGAGACAGCTGAAGCAGCTTAGTTTTAAAAACCATATGGATATTCATGTGTAATTTTTTGCAGCATTCACTTAGCTCTGTAAACTAAGCTCTATGCCATATAAACCTACATCTGAAATCTGAAGAGGTGATGCAAGATGTCATGTTGATGTACTTGGTGAAATCAAGGCTGACAAGCTAGCATGCCATTCATGTTTTATCTGAAGGAAAGAAGGATGGATATCAAAGCACTTCATCTCAGCTCACTCCTTAAATCCTTTTACAAACAAACAAACATTCTCAGCCTGATGCTGTTCTCAATCTCTTCCGCCCTCTCTCCCTTGGCCCCAACTCCAACCACACAGCCAAGATGGTGTTTATTTGGACCCACTCAGTTCTGTGGAGAGAAAAGGTGCATAGGCCAGATTGCCTGTGGAAGTAAAAGACAAACATGGTGCCTCAACCTGCCTGTATGTTGGGGGCAGGAGGAGAGTTTGAGCTCACACAAACATTCTTAGAGCAGTTTGTGATACTGTTGCAACTGCCCCTTTATTGCAGACCCAAAGGTAGAGTATGCTTATCCCAACTAAACCTGTCACTCCCCACCTGTTTAGTAGTTTAAGCCGTTTCAAACTCCATCACCAACACCAATACCTGGAACTGGCCTCACCACCTCTCCCAAGTTTGCCTTCTCCACTGTCTGGAAGACTCTCTCTCTCTCTGCACCTTGTGAATTCTACTCTTTCCAGATCTCCTTTGATAACTCCTCTGTATTTCTTTATGCCACTTTTCTCCCTCAACACTGCAAACACATTATTTAGCTTTGTAAAGCATTTGGGGACAAAACTATTTTATGGATGACCCTATAAAAATGACATGTTTATTATAACATTGGGCCTATTTAGAACTGCTGTAGATCTGGCCCATTGTGACTACACAGATGTAAGTCAAGGCAGAATTTAGATTATGATTTTGAACAGCTCATGTGTGACAGGGGTGTCTTCAGTAAAACAACACTGAACCCGAATCCCATCTTACAGAATCTACACCTCCAAGTCTGCTGACAAAGTCTGTAGCTCTTGGAGCAAAGACAAATTTATTCCCAATGGCAGCGTCTTTATTTCACAGTGCTAGGTCTTAAATAAATGTGCTTGATACGTTATGTGAGCAGCACAGATACATTCTCACCAAGTGTTTATTTTCTTTGTTTGAAGAATGAAAGAGAAAAAGGGCGTGGGGAGAAAAGAGTCCCTAGAGAAGCCTGTTTTAAGTCTTCATGTCAATACATAGGGTTTCACTACTTTTTCTTGCTGCTCCGTTATCATTATAGATGAGGTGGAAAGAGAAGGGAGCACTTAGCAGGATCCTAGAAAAAGGTGAATTAGCTCCCTGTACCACCACACATTAGTTGCACAGTTACAGTAATTCTCTCATTCATACACCCCCGCTTCTTTCATCCCAATAGGATCCCAAAACAATTGATAAATTTAAATTTACATGTAAGCCATGCACAGGATGATGTGACTCATCACTGAAAACCATCCACTACTGGGCAGAAGTAAGAAGCGTGCTGACTTACACAGACCTCTGAAATCTTCCTCAAATAAATGAGTCTGGGTTCTAATTAGAGCTTCAAGAGAAAAACAACACTTCCCATTGGAAAATGTGTTTTTTGCTATGGGGAGAACCTACATTAAAAAAATAATTTTAAATCAACATTTTGAAATTAAACAAATGTGGATTTGAAACAAAAAAAAATGTTTCAACGTGCCCAATGGTTGAAATGTCTACATAAATGTCTACATTTTCCATTTCAACATTTTAGATTCGAAACTTGAAATATCACACCCACAAAAACAGGACTATGTCAGGAAATCTTATAAGTGAAGTTTACTGCCACAGTACCCTCCAAGAGTGCAACATAACTGAAGCATAAAGGAGCCACATGGAGTGAACTATGGGAAAATTAACTATGAAGCAGATTTGGAACAGAAGGCACATGAATTTGAGCCTTTTCCCTCATCAGAAAGGAATCCACAGCGTGAGCCTGGTTGCTGCATTTATTACAGCGAAGACAAGGTTGCAAACTTTTGCTGCCCCTTCTCTGCAGCGTCATCCTGTTTTATACTCTCAAGCTTCACACAAATGTCTAGGAAAAGATGTTCAGAAAGCTGGACTCTTTCCCCTGGTCATTGGGGGGCACAGCTATACCCCATCTCCGAACAAACATCCACTGCCATGCCCAGTCCCAGTCAAGGTGGTTTATTCTTTTTAACAACAGTTAAATAAACCGACAGAATACAGGTTTAAGTTAACACCTGACTACCAGGCTTCAGGGCCCGGCACTCCAGCTCTTGGCAGGTTCCTAGCCTCAGCCAGCTCTGCTCCCTGCGTGGAGCAGCAGCTGCAGGGCTGTTCCCCTGAGCACCGGGCCATCCTCACTCCAGACACTCACCACAAGAGTTCACTCCCTTCCAGCATGGCCTTTGTGCCCAGGGCTCAGCCTGCTGCGTCCTTCCTCTCAGCCTGCCTCAGTCCTTTGATCCCAGCTGCCTACTAGCAGCCCTTTAGAGGCCCAGGTGTAGCCCAGCCCTCTTTAATTAGCTGGATTAGGCTCCAGTCCAGGGGAACTGGGCTCTGTCTATCCACAGAGACCAGCTACCCCGTGACACTCCTTAAAACACAAAAGTTCAACATAGCACTAGAAGGTTACCAAAATATTAACTAGGACTAATTAATTTCTAAATATGAAAAAGGGTGAAATAGAAATGCTGTACAATCTAACTTAATGTATCACAGAAAATAAAACCTGCAGTGACATACGGAGGCTGGGGGGGAGGAGTTGCTGTGCGAGTCAGTGAGGACATTTCATCCAGTATGGAATTATCCAGTTCCTTGGACAGACTCCTAAATGAGGCTTGTATACATTATAAAAATGGGGATAGACAAGGACACTTGCACACATCTGGAATAGCTGCTCGTGGATCAAGCCTTACATTAAGTTCTCCAAGCTGTTAGAATTCACACCAGAACCAAAAGCGCCCAGATAATGCTGAACAGTAATCAAGATTTTAAACACAGATATAAATAAAAGACGACTGAATTATTTTCAAAGCTCCCTTCAGGTCAAAAATCTGAAGCTGATGTAATGTTAAAACACTCCATTTTGGCCTCTCTCCCTTCCAAGTCCCTGTCGTCTCATATTCCTCTTCAATTTTTTTTCCCTTTTGGAACAACTTAACTCTATTGCTCTTCTTGGCACGTGGCATGCATGCACACATGCAAGCCAGAACTATGAATATATATATTTAAATGAAAGCACAGTGGTTAGAAGATAAGACGGTGTGTACAAACATAACCAGACTCAGGAAACGTGGACTTGATCCTTCGTCAATGAAGTTATTGGGAGCATTCTAATATGTTTCACTAAAAACATTATATAGAGGTCCCAATTCTAATAATAAAAAATCCCATTTGGAATAGGATTCATACTGTATACTTGCAAAAGGATGGAAATATTTATTTGGGGAATCACCAAAAACAGAGTTAACTGGAACTCAGCATTTTCTAGTCTGTAAAATGAGTATAAGAATACAAACCTCCTTTAAATGCTTTGAGATCTACTGATGAAAGATCTAGGTATTTTAATTAATTACTATAGTTCTCTTCCTGAGGGAAAAGGGCATTTTGGTGCTCATAAAATGAAGGGATTAAGAGATGGATCCTGTATGACAGTGGTCCTGTATGGAGTACATACACAGAGGTCTTCAAGGGGGGGTACATCAATTCATCTAGATATTGGCTAGTTCATTCCCCTCTATTCGACATTGGTGAGGCCTCATCTGGAGTACTGTGTCCAGGTTTGGGCCCCACACTACAAGAAGGATGTGGATAAATTGGAAAGAGCCCAGCGGAGGGCAAAAAAAAAAATGATTAGGGGGCTGGAGCACATGACTTATGAGGAGAGGCTGAGGGAACTGGGATTGTTTAGTTTGCAGAAGAGAAGAATGAGGGGGGATTTGATAGCTGCTTTCAACTACCTGAAAGGGGGTTCCAAAGAGGATGGATCTAGACTGTTCTCAGTGGTACCCAATGACAGAACAACGAGTAATGGTCTCAAGTTGCAGTGGGGGAGGTTTAGGTTGGATATTAGGAAAAACTTTTTCACTAGTAGGGTGGTGAAGAACTGGAATGGTTTACCTAGGGAGGTGGTGGAATCTCCTTCCTTAGAGGTTTTTAAGGTCAAGCTTGACAAAGCCCAGGCTGGGATGATTTAGTTGGGCATTGGTCCTGCTTTGAGCAGGGGGTTGGACTAGATGACCTCCTGAGGTCCCTATCAACCCTGATATTCTATGATTCTATGAACAGGCTACATAAAAAGCACTAGCAAAGTCAGTACAAACTAAAATTTCATACAAGGACTTGTTTACACTGCTCTATATACTATACACTGAAACGCAAGTATACTATTGATATTCCAATTGATTTGATAGTTACATGGTAAAATGAGAAAGTAAACCATTCGTCAGTAATAGTGTGCTGTGCTTTGTGTCTGATTTGGTAGTTTTTAAATGTGGTGAAACTTGGGGGTACACAAGACAAATCAGATTCCTGAAAGGGGACAGTAATCTGGAAAGGTTGAGAGCTACTGCTGTATGGGGCTGAACACTGGCAAATCCCATTGTTTGCAATGGTCATCTAAAAGGATAAGAGCCGACAACACTGATTAGCACTTGATATATAGTGTGCCTGTTTCATCACTGCCTTGTCCGCTGTGTAGACACAAATTAGTGCATTTTAGACATAAGAATCTTCTCTTCCCTCCCTTCCAATCTCAGCTAATGCACCACAGTCCTGAGCCAAACCATTCCTTCCAGTTCTAGGGCTAGGGATGCTCTGCAGTTACCAATAATCAACAAACTTCTTCCAACTCCCGCGGGGTTTATTAAACAAACAATCTCAGAGTAGCCAGGGAGTAATTCTGACCCAAATGTTATGGGTGGAAGAGTCCCATAAAGAGGAACTTGAGCCCCAGCAACAGAACAGTTTACCTGCCAGCAGCCTCACAATGTAGATTTGTGCCACAAATGGACACTACTGCACGCTGAGGAGAAGGGCACATATTGAGCTGTATATGTTAAACAGAAAGGCTTAACCAGATATTTGTGTATTTTATCAGAATGTTTTCAAATAAACTAAATCCTTACAGAGGCTCCTTTGGTTTTTTTCTTCTCTCTCACACACACAAACACCCCTACACCTTTGAATGTCCTTCCCCAAGGTCACCTCGCTCCTTCACCCCATCTGTCCCGCAAGGGAACCTACCAGCCACAGGCTCCATATCCTTCCTATCACCCCACCAAACACACCAGAGGCTCCCAGCTTCTCTCTTCTTCCATCCCTATTCCTCATCCCCTACATCTCCCCTCCCTGCTTCATGTCAGGGAGCTCCCCGAGTCTCCCCTCCTCTTCATGCTAGGGGGGGGCTCCCTCCATCTGCCCTCCACTGGCCTCTATCCCTCATCTGCCTCCATGTTGGAGGGGCTCCCTGCATCTCCCCTCCACAGCCCTCTATCCCCTTCCATGCCAGAGGGGGCTCCTTGTGTCTCCCATGACAGGCAGTGTTTCTCCATGCCTCTCCCCCCGACCATGTTATGGGCTCCCCCGCCCATCATCTCCCTCCTCCATCCCTCACCAGTGGCTGTGCATACCCTACCCTTGTCTCACCTGGTGGGTTTCTCCTCCCTCATATAAGGGCCTCTTATCCCACCCCACAACACGGCTCAGTCTTTGGGCAGGCAGCTGGCTGAGCAGAGCTCTTTCCCGAGGTCAGGCGGCTCTCAGCAGGGGGATGAGGGATTGCATAGAGCAGCGTTTGTGGTTCTGGGAACTCAACCATCCTCACGCTTCTCCCAACCCCTCCACACCCGTCTGAAAACTGCGGCTTTGGAGAGCACTAGTGCTGCTCCTTCTGGCTGAAAGTTGGGTGGGAGGGGGAAATATCCCACCAATCCCCTCCTAAAATTAGACAGATAGTGAAGTAATCCACTGACTTCGGAGGACCTACTAATGTGCATGAAGTTAAGTAGGTGCATAGATGTTTGCAGGGCCGAGGCCTAAATGCACAACCCTGCAGCCTCTATTTGCATGAAAAGTCAATGAGATTTCTTTCTGGAGGTAGGGTTGTGGCACTGGGCCGTAAGAAAAGCATTTTAAAAAAAATGTACCACATAGGTGGCAAATTACATTTTTTAACTTCTGTATCCAGTCTTCCCTTCAATTCCCCATGTTCAATGTCACCTAGCGAAGGCTAATTTGAGTGCAGGGTTGAACACAAATCCAAACCTGCACATTTGAAATATACTCAATGCTCGTGGTACTACTGTAAGTCAAACCCATCTCAGAAACCTAGACAAAACAAATGCCAGGAGCTGATAAGATGGAATAAATTACATCCTGTAATTATGGTTGGAAAAAGGGAAAGGAAGGAGGTTCCTTCCTGGGCTAAAAGATTGACATGAGAAATGAGACATGAAAGACGGTGTCAGTGCGACTCAAACAAGCCAAGATCTGCTGCCAATTTTGAGGAGACTTTGACATGTCTGGGTTTCCTGATTCCAAACTCCCTCCCTAATAAGCAGCATGTTCACTGCACTCTTACCTTTATCTTCAGGCAAATGTTTTATATATGATGCTCAGGTACTTACTGGTTCTATCAGAGTTGATACTAGGATCAATCTCTCCCTTTAGAAACCTTGGATTAATGGCAAAGTTTATTAAATTGCACGCAGTCATTCAGAAAAGATCAATACAGACATGACTATGAAGCAACCAGAGGATTAAACATGAGATTTATCACAAAATTAAACTGAATTAAATGTTCTCTGATAGCACTTGAAATGCTGTCGATACTCTTAACTCATAATCTATGCTTTCTGTGTTTACTTAACAGGCAGCAGGGATGTCTGACTTGAGAAAATGACTAATGTAAAAACATAAGCTGCAAAGATTTGCTGAAAGCATTAAACATTGCTTCCAAAACCATTATTTCTTCCTCCGTTAAGAGGAACAAAAGCATTTAGCGTCCTTGTCAGTAGCACTTGAAGGGGCAAAGTGGATGTAGCTTACTGCTGTGCAATAGGACTACAGACCCATTTTTAGAGAGTTTTATAACTCTTATAGAACATAGGACATACACTTTTAGAGTTCCACGCAGACTAAGTATCAAGCTCAATAAAACAAAACCAAATAAATCTCTACATTTATTTTGTTTGTCCCACTGAAACCTTCAGTGTAGAGACAGAAAAAGCTTATTCTGAATCTTTTTCTTTAAAAAAAAAAAAGAGGAGTCCTTGTGGCACCTTAGAGACTAACAAATTTATTTGGGCATAAGCTTTCGTGGGCTAGAACCTACTTCATCAGATGCATGGAGTGGAAAATACACACACACACACACACACACACGGGGGTTGCCTTACCAATTCTAACGACACAATTCAATTAAAGTGGGCTATTATCAACAGGAGGAAGAACTTTGGTAGTGGTAGTCAGGGTGGCCCATTTCAAACAGTTGACAAGAAGGTGTGAGTTACAGTAGGGGAAAATTAGCATGGGGAAATTAGTTTTTACTTCTTGTAATGACCCATCCGCTCCCAGTCTTTGTTCAGGCCTAATTTGATGGTGTCCGGTTTCCAAATTAATTCCAGTTCTGCAGTTTCTTGTTGGAGTCTGTTTTTGAAGGTTTTTTGTTTGTTGAAGAATTGCCACTGTTATTGAGTGTCCAGGGAGGTTGACGTGTGCTCTGTTTTTTGAATGTTATAATTCTTGACGTCTGATTTCTGTCCATTTATTCTTTTGCACAGAGACTGTCCGGTTTGGCCAACGTACATCCTCACTGCAACACAACTCATGCTTAGTGTCACTCACATCCTGAATACCCTCAATCCCAACGACCGTCCTCTCATCAAAAAAAACACCAACAACTGAATTTAAGCACCCATTTAGGCCACTCCTTAATTGGGCAGTAATAGAAGCAAACTAACTTCTCTCCCCACTCAAAATCCACTCCCAGGGCCTAAAACATGAATGTGTCATGGTGCTCCTGGTCTAAGAACTAAAAGTGGGTTTGAAACAAAACTCAGCAAACTTTAGAGGAAAGTTCCAAATGTGAATTCAGAGCCTAATTTTTGTTGTTGTTGCTTGTAGACATCTTTACAATGAAGGACGGACGGCACTGGAGTCTTGAGTTTAGAACCTATGATTTAAAAACTTCCAAGATGGTAGATTAGCTCAGACCTTTGTTTCAGAATTTCTGGAGGTTCATCTAGTTATCATTTGGAGTACAATCATCCAAGCTTGCCTTTGGCTATAAAAAAAAATCCTGTGGAAAAACCTGAAATGAAAACTGCCTTCAGTGGCTTGAGTACACAGTCCCTCTGGTCCATCTGTTTGCTCTGCTCTTGTGAAATGCAAAAAAGGATGCTGATCTGCTCTCCTAGGAGGATTCTATAGTTCAACCCCAGGGTTGTTTACAAGAATAGAGCAAAGAGGCAGAACGGGAAACCTTGAATTTCTCAAACCTAACTGTGTCCTGGGCTTGTTGTCACAGACAGTCACACAGAGGAGTAATTGCCATTTGCACTATGACATTGTCAATTTTGTTTTGAGAACCAGAAACTGTTGACCATCAGCAGCAGAAAAAATGACAAAAAAAAAATCAGCAGTTAAAATTTTAGCCCTGGTAAATTTTGACAGCTTCTCACATTTCTGCTATCCTAAAGCACCACCCCATTCCAGTTCAGCTGAAGATCTCCTACAACAAGAATCACTAGTCAAGTTCAACAAGCAAGCAAGCCAGCCCAGAGGCTTTAGCTCCTCAGATGGATATCCCCAAAGTCCAAGCTTGAGACAACAATAGATGCTGCTTGTCACAAAATCAATCAAAACAAAAATAAGTCTCTGGCAACTGATAATTGGATGTAATGCTTCATTTTGCATGAGGAGTTTTAAGAATCGTAATGTTACATTTTTAAAGCACCAAATCTCATGCTCTCAGTGCCTCAGAAAAAAGATGTGACCAAAGAGACTCCTGGAATTACAGCAAGCATAGATAGCCCCACTCCAGACAAACTACTACTTGGTGCTCTGTGTCCCCTCAGTCCTCTGTTGCAGCGGCAAGGCTGTTCCCGTTACCATTATCTGTGTTACAGTTGACATCTAAAGGCTTCAGCCACACTGAAGCTCCACTGTGCTGAGTGCTGTAAGGACCTATTTGTGACAAACAATACCTGCCCAAAGACCTTACAAAGTTCACTGCGGACTCGCTGCACTAGAGTCCCTAAAATGTTCATCTGTGTACAGCTGTGCTCTAGCATGGATCCTTCACTCAGAAGGACCACTCTGTTCACCTGAAAAATGTGAACAGCAGGGGAATGTGGGATAAAGGAAGATTTGGTTTGCTCCGTTTTTATCTTCACTTGTTTCTGAGGGGCAGCAGCTCAGATTCTCCACTGCCAGCAAAGCTCAATAAACCCAAGAAAATACCTCAACACGCAAAGAAAAACCATCATAACCCAATAAGAAGTAAACTTTACAAAACAATTCACAAACAAACAAAATCACTGGCTGCCCTGGATTGCAATTTTACTGATTTAGAGAGGCTTAGCTGGTCTCTACCAGATTGCATTTTGCAATGTAGTTGAGCCTGTTTAATCCAATCCCAGGTACCTTAGGTAAAATTTTATTTCTTCATGCCCTGCAAAAGGAAGTATTTGGAAACACTAATTTACCAATAAGTACTGACTGGGCCAATGTTGCTTTCACTGCTTTTGAAAAAACTGCTGCTTGAGCACTACCATACCCTCATGATCCTTTCACTTGTGGATATCAAGGAACAGGTGCCCTGAAATTATCCCAACATATGCTTCCCCAAATAAACAAATAATCGCAAACTAGATTCAACTGCTTCCTGATAGGTTTCCACTGCAGAGATTACTACCAGTCCTATTGGGAAAAGGAAAATCTTCATAATATCTAATAAATAGACCGAAAGAGTTAAATGAAGAATGCGGCTTCTACTGTCATAGAAACCATAGTCAAACACAAGGGCTGTTAAATTTCACATCAGTATCACCATACAATGAAATCGCTTGCTGAATGTCTGAACACGGTAGTAAAGCACTTTGTTACATGAGCTCCAAGACAGTGAGAGAGAGAAAGGCCAGTAGAAGTTCCTACAGGATCCTGCATTACGACAGAGCCTGTTTTTATTATTTTGTCTTTCTGTTTTAGAGAACATTCACACTGTATCTACATCACACAGATGGCATTGGCAATCACTCTGCTCCACCGATTGTGACTAATCCAAAATGGCAGCTGTTTTGTCAGGAGGGCAAGGCTCAGGTTAGGAGCCATATCTGAAAGCCGACCAAAATGTTGAAGTCTGACAACTCCCTGCTGTCCTGACAATCTTCAGCGGGACCCCAATTTATCTGTTTCAGCACACTGCCATCCTGGCTTGCTTGTCACTCACCCAGCCTCCATCTGCGCTATCGGTTAAGAATGACCCTTGATTCAGTCCACCTAGGCCACGGGGAGAGGGATTTGCCCTTACGTGTTCTGATCTGTTGATGTCAACATAGAAGAGGAAGCGCAAACTGCATATGATGGGAGATGTTATATCTTATCATCCAACAGAGAACCAAGACCGTGGGAGGGAAGGATGGAACCCATCTCCTATCTAAAAACAGGCTTGAGTTCACATGACAACAGGCAACCATGATGCCGAGACAAAAAAAATGGCGTTGCTCATCATTAAGGCTAAAATTTGGGCATGGTTATTTTTAGTAAAAATCACAGCAAGGTCACAGGCAATAAATAAAAATTCACAGAAGCCCATGACCTGTCCCTAACTTTTATTAAAAATATCCACGATAAAATGGGAAGAGGCTGAGCAGCTGTGCGGTGGCTCGGAGCTCCAGTGCCAGGGTCCCCCACTCCACCCCGCCTGCAGAGTGCCCCTGCTGCCATGGCGCTCGGAGCTCCCAGCCACCAGGGCTCAAGTCACAGAGGTCTTTGGAAGTCACAGATTCATCATTTGACAGCCCAGTTACCCAGCTGGTAGTACCCAGCACTTCCATCTCACAATCAACTCAGAAACCTAGGGCCCATTCCTGGAGCACTTATTCATGAGGCATCCCCATTGAAGTCAATGAGACAATTCCCATGACAAACAGTTGCAGGACCGGTTGCGGCACAGAAAATGAACGGCTGAAACATGCTTGTGGGCTCGTAAGTGTGGGCTCTAAGCGTCGTTTCAGACGTCTGAGTCCTGAGTTTTAACCACAGGTCTGACCCAGCCATCAATGCTTGATGGCTGGTTCCTGTGTCCCATGCTGCTATACCACAAAAGGTAGTCTAGCTTGTAAGAAAGCAGGAGCACAGGAAATTTAAATGCTGAGCAGCCAACGCGGCCTAAAGTTAATCAGTTCACATTTCTGTTACATACAGAGCCCAACCTGGAGCAGACCGTTAACAATTGTCCTGGTGTTGAACCATAAGAGTATAGCTTACAGGAACTGGAGGAGAGTCATTCTGCGTAGTGAACCCATGCCATGAAATTTGCACCCGTGCTTAATTACTTGACCACATTTAAGAGACATTAAACACATTTTTATCTAGGTCTTTCTCTGACCAATAGCCATGAAAGCCCAAGCCATTAGCCAAGTGGCAACGCTCCATCTTTACAATGTGGGCTGCACAGGAGACCTGGTTCCTCTAGACTGAAGAGATACTCTTAAGAGTATACAGCTAAAGCACATGGTCCCAATGACTAATGGTTTTAAAAAAAAATTCCAGTAGCTCCTAGAGGCCCCCAACCAAGACCAAGGTCCCACTTGTGCTAGCCACTGTGCATACGTACAGTAAGATCATCCCTGCCTTGAAAAGTTTACCATCTAAATAGACATGACGGACAAAATGTGCAAGAAAGGAAGCTAATGTTTTTAGCAGATGAAGAGCCAAGATACAGCAAAATTAAAGAGGTGCCCTTAGTCACACAGAGAACCTGTCTCAGAGACAGGAACTGACCCCAGATCTCTCACCCAGTCCAGTGCCTGAACCACAAGACCATCCTTCCTCTCAGACCCTTACGTATGGCCATGCAATGCAAAGGGCAATACTGAAGAGATGAGAAGTGGGGGCAAAGGTGGCTTCAAAACCACTTATCTTCTCTCAGTCTTGACCCTGCTATGTGCCTGGCAGCTTTCCTAGCATAAATGATGTCAGACCATATGGCATTGTAACTTACACTGATAGCTGAGGATCAACAGGAACCAACCATGTCATAGTGATGCCTCCCATTGCCCTGGCCACAATTCTAAGGCCAACCACAGAGTGGGGAAGGTGCTGTGGGAGCCTTTTTCACTGATTGTGTGATGCCAGAGGATTCCCCATACCCGTGGTTCTCAGTCCGTGGGCCGCATGCGGCCCAGTTAACACACAGCGAGCCCAGCTGTGTGCTGAAGGGTGGCAAGGTTCCAGGGTCAGGGCTGCCAGGCAGCTGCCTCCGCCCAGCCAACCCCACACAGCAGGTGTCGGGGTTGCCAATTTTGGTTGGAAATATTCCTGGAGGAACCACCACATGAAAATCTTTAATTCCTGGAGGGTTGGCAACCAGAAACAGGGTCTGGAGCCGGGATTAGGGCTGCCACCCAGCCCCACACAATAGAGTCCAGGATCAGGACTGGGGCTGCTGACCAACCCCACACAGCAGGGTCCAGGCTGCCATGCAGCGGGGATCGGGATCAGGCAGTGCCCCATGCACTGAGAGAGTTCTTGCATGGTTAGGTTTGCCAGGTTTAGGGCTGCATTGTGAAGCACCAATTAGCCACAGCGTAGCCCAGAATCTACCTCCAAGGGATTTTTGTTTTTGTTTTTTTTAAGTAGAACATTTTCTATTCAGGCTCTTCTACAGCATCCATCACCATACTAACGTCATGAAAAAGGCACAGACACTGGAATGTAATTCCTGTAGCTACTGACAAATGCGTACCCCACGCACTCAGTTTACATATTTACATACAGTACCCAGCAAAGCAGTAAAAATGCCCACCCCCGACTGATGGATTATGTTCAGAACAATATGCAATAATTGAAAATATCGTTAACAGCCAAGTACAGGCTCCCCACTGAACCACATTGATTGTGGGATGGGAAGGTGGCATCATGATCTCACCTCTGTCAGAAGGTGTTGCCGTGGGCTCTGTGTTATATTAATTTAATGGTCAAGATAATAGATTTGTCAGTAATAGCGAAGATATTCCCTGGAAAGAGCAGTGCTCAAGTGTCATTGAAACCACATCTATTTAGCAAATAGATGGATGCCTTAACTAAAGACTACAGTATGATTAAGCATCTGTCACTGTGTTTTATGCAATATATAATGGCCAGCAGTTGGCTCCTACTACTCTATTGACACAGGTAATGTTCATGCTTTTTTCCTTCTTTAAAACACATGTAGACATAAGAGGAACCCGGACATTGAAAAACCAATGTTCCAGACTGAAAAGTAGAACAGTAGGTCATTTTCTCCATGCAATATTCATTTCAGTTTTTGTGGGTTTAAGTTGTAAGTGAGTTTGATTATTAGTCTGGCAAACAAAACGTGGGGCAGATTTGGTCTTCAGACAGATACAAGCCTCTTCTATAGAATCCATCAGCAGTCCTACGTGCATCCTTCTTGACAAGCTTTATTGTTTAGTTTTTCAATTTAAGTTTTTTAAATGATTGCAGAAGTTGATACGAGTGGTTTGATGTTTTCAAAATGCAAAAGAATGAGCTAATCAAGAGTTCTCTGCTTCAGTCATCTTGAGCTGCTGTTCATCCTTCTAAGCTAAAGAACAGCAGCGTGCACATGAAGCTGGAAGGGTGTATCAAGTATCCTGCAGTGATCAGTTCTGGGTCCAGTTCTGTTCAATATCTTTATCAATGATTAGATAATGGCATAGAGAGTACACTTAAAGTTTGTGGATGATACCAAACTGGAAGGGGTTGCAAGAGCTTTGGAGGATAGGATTATAATTCAAAATGATCTGGACAAACTGGAGAAATGGTCTGAAGTAAAGAAGATGAAATTCAATATGGACAAATGCAAAGTACTCCACTTAGGAAAGAACAATCAGTTGCACGCATACAAAATGGGTAATGACTGTGCCAAGGAAGGAGTACTGTGGAAAGGGATCTGGAGGTCACAGTGCATCACAAGCTATGTATCAGCAGAAGTGTTGTAAGCGAGACACGAGAAGTAATTGTTCTGCTCTACGCTGGCCGATTAGGCCTCCACTGGAGTATTGTATCCAGTTCTGGGTGCCACATTTCAGGGAAGATAGGGACAAACTGGAGAAAGTCCAGAGAAGAAGTCCAACAAAAATGATTAAATATCTAGAGAACATGACCTATGAGGGAAGATTGAAAAAATTGGGTTTGTTTAATCTGGAGATGAGAAGACTCTGGGTGGATGGGGGACATAACAAAAATCTTCAATACAGAAAAGGTTGTTACAAGGAGGCGGGAGAAAAAATGTTCTCTTTAACCTCTGAGGATAGGACAAGAAGCAACGGGTTTAAATTGCAGCAAGGGTGATTTATATGTTGGACATTAGAAAAAACTTCCTGTCAGGGTAGTTAAGCACTGGAATAAATTGCCTAGGGAGGTTGTGGAATCTCCATCATTGGAGGTTTTTAAGAGCAGGTTAGACAAACACCTGTCAGGGATGGTGTAGATAATACTTTGTCCTGCCTTGAGTGCAGAGGACTGGACTAGAAGTCTTCTCAGGGTCCTTGCCAGTCCTGCGAGTCTGTTAAGTTAGTGAAATGATTTCTACCCAACCCACATTCATGGCCTATGGATCGGGCCGTAGGGAACGAGGAGCAACTCTACCACATTGGGTGCTCAGTGGCTGGTAGTGGTGAACAGGTAAATATATTAGGCTATTCTAAGTAACGGGACAGAGAACAACAGGGGTAGTGCATAAGTCTCTGGTATGACAGCCTCACAACTAACAATACATTCATTTTGGGGCCATGGGTATCAAAGGACTGTGGGGAGATGGACAGGTCCAGAGAAAATGCAGCTAAACGGATGGCAGGCATGAGGCTGCCATACAGGAAGAGGTATAAAAAACTAGAACTGGTCAGTTGAGGACAAAAGAAGAGTAAGATGAAACAGGAGAGAAGTACATAACCCAGCAAATGGTATACAAGGTTCAGTCCTGCTCCCAGTGACCGCAATGGTCTAGGCTCAAGCCCACAAAGAGAATGAATCAGACATGAACGGAAATTTAGAATCAGTGGGAGAGAGGCTCAGCCTGCATTAATCGACGTAGCTCCAGTGAGGACAGTGAAGTTACTCCAGTTCATGCCAGCTGAGGATCAGACCCAATAAAGGAATTACTTCTGTATGCAAAGTAAAATAAACTGTGGTTCTCTGCTGGTTGACACTGGAGGTTAGTAACTAATTACATGTTGTGTTGAAAAACTGCCTAGGCTAACAGATTAGGCTTCAGTGTATATATACACATTAGCTATGGGGTGACAAGAACTAACCCCACTGCTTGTCAAATTACTGTAGTAAGTCTGTATACAACTACAGAGTATTAGAAAATGAACTGTCAGACAAGATTATCGGTACATATTTCCACTGTGGATCCTAAACGTTTAGAACAATATGTTTAAAAATCTGGACTGCTGAATAACATCATAAAATTAAAAAGCTTCTGAACAAGGCATAATTGAAAGGGAAGAGGAGCTGGGGGAAGAGAGAGATTCTTGTCTCTCCCTATACTCCCAGCTGAGCACAAGCACATACAGTACCATTTGGGAGGCAACTTTATATGCTCTTAGTAGTAGATTAATGAGTGTAATTACCTAGCATTGTGGCTGTGAATGCTGCAAAAACTGTAATTTATAGTGTGCTGTAAAGTTCTAATGTGTTTTTATGTCCATAAGCTGCTTAACCATAATCTAATGCATTTGTACACGAATACCCTTCTAAGTGGCTCTCAGCTAAGCAGTGGGCACAAGTCCCTCTGCCTGTGTGCGCCTGCTTTGCATCTTGACACAGCAGCCGTTCATATTGGGCATCTAAGGGGAAACAGCTGCTAAATTATACAACTAATTTCACATACAGCAACAAGAATTTTCTTCTTTACTAGTGGGAGTAGCTCTTAGCTGGCAAAGAGCTGCAGAGCCTGTATCAAACACAGCTCCAAGGTCTATCTTGGACTCAAGGCAAAAGTTATCTGAACACACAGCATTGTCAGTGAACATTCACAGGGGATTGACTCAAACCAAACCCTTCACTTCTATAACTTTTCAGCTGCTATGTTCAGAATGGTGCTAGTGAGCTGCTAGCAAGATACCTTGTGGTCCCTTGATATCGTCTCTGCTAGCAGGAAGATGCTTGGGACTTGTAGTCAGGACTCCAGAGTTCTATTCTTGCTTTTGCCACCGACTCGCTTGGGCAAATTACTTAACTTATTTATGCCTCTGCTTAACAATCTGTAAAATGGGACTAATATGTGCCTATTTCACAGGGATTACATGAGGCTTAATTAAACGTTTGGAAAGTGCTTTCAAATCCCCTGGGGAAACGCACTGTATAAATGCAAAGTACTATTACGGTTACACTGCTTTTATTTCTAGGGCAGTTAAATATTAATGGATTAGGTTTAAAGAGCAGCGGTCAACAGCCTTCCTGAATAGTAAGTTTCCTAGCTAAAAGGCAAAGAGTCTAGTAACAAGAAAAAAAACAAACATCTCTTTCTGGCGCTCTCATAAGCAACCTGATACAGCAGTTAGGGCTAAATATTTGAATACATATTAAAATTAGACAGAGGAATCAGATCCCCAAGTACATCAGCCCTAAAAGCTATCAATTCAGCGTAAGAACACAATGCCATTACATCACCATACCACCCAGTACGTACATCATGGAGTACTAAAAAACCTCATTCAGGATAAATTAGTATCATAGCTAATAAATAAGTAATGCTTTTTCTAGTTAAAAATGTACCACTTTGCAGAGATCACAGCATGAATGATGTGATTTGGATTCAATTAAAAGCTCCATCCCGTCTGAAGGAACATCTTGGTGTCCTCTTAGTGAGAGTGTTGTGGCTTTTTGTATTCAGAATGTGTTGGATTTTAAATGAGTGTCTACTGTGATGCAGCAACGGGAATGAGATCTGCGTAACTGCTTAGAGGCTTAAAAAAAAAAAAAAAACAGCCTCAAACCTGTCCAAGTAAGAAAACAGAAAACTGGACTTGTGACTCCAGGCTGTATGCACTGAATGAGTTTGAACTAGTTTATAACAGATCACTGCTTATTTGCTTTTTTAAGCTGTTTTGTTGCTTGCTCTCAACCCAGTACAATTTTGTAGCTTTACTAGAGACTTTCAATTCTTTTCTTAGACTGGGAGCTCCCCATGCCGGGGACGACACCATCATGTGTTTCTAAAGCAGCTGCCACCGTGCAGGCCCAAATTCTGACTAGCACCTCTGAGCACTACCGTAATACTAGTTACATCCCCGGCCAAAAAGTATGTTAAAAGAAAGTTAAGGTTACAAAATCAAGCACTCAGAAGTGAGAAAATCCCAGGCTGAAGGTTGCCTATGCAACCTAGCCCCCAGTGTGCACATTATGATACGGTCTTTAATTACATGGTCAACTCTTCTCTGAGCCATCCATAACAATAGTGAACAATAGTCATAACTGAGGGCTGGTCTACACTAAGGGGAAAAATCGATATAAGATACGCAACTTCAGCTACGTGAATAACGACGCTGGAATCTTATCTTATATTTATATCGAACCTCACCGCCCTCACATGTCGGGATCGATGTCCGCTCTCCATATCGACGCGCCCGCCACCGGCGGGGGGTGGAGTTCGATCGAGAAGAGCGGCGTTCGATATATATATATAGATGATGAGACGAATATAATCGATCCTCGAAAAAAATCGCTACCGACGCCCCGCGGGTAGTGTAGACGTAGCCTGAGATGTGCAAAACTTGGGTAATGAAGTGCAAATGGGCAAGACAATTGTGCTTTCTTTCATTTCGTTATGTACATCTAAAAACACAATGCCATTCAGGAGCTGAAGGCTGCTGGCCTTTCTCCCCAGCTGTGGAAAGGCTGACACCATACCCAGTCAGAATCGATCCTTTTTTCATAGGCCTTCAGCTTTATTTCTTCCACATAACAATCTGTCAGACAAATTCTACATCAATTGCTCCTTTCCTCTCTGCTAGAATCTTCTGCCAATCTATTTCTTACAGGGTTTCATTCTAGTGACCACATGCCCAAGAGCCATATCCTCCTCCAGGACCTCCCAGAGGAGCCAGTCTGGTCCTGTAGCTCTCCCCCAATGGGCTTCCTGCCAGAACCTCCCTAGCTGTTCTCTACTCCAACTGAGCCGCTTCCTGGGTTTTATAATCACCTGGTCCCTCACTGATCACCCTCCACTAGGACAAAGCCATCAATGAAGCTGGGACCAGTTTCCCTTGAAGAGCAGCCACCCTGTGTCAGCAGCATTTTTTTCCTTTTCTTTACTTTGCTCCAAACTAAGTCCCAGGAAGATTTCAAAACAGTGTTGTATTGAAAAGTTAGGCATTCCGATACCCCGGTGATCAGACTGATTGAAACACCCTGATTAGATTACATTAGATAGGAAGTTGGTGATTTTCACATTAAAAAAACGCAATTATGTGTAAAGCATAAATGGGTAAAACGCTACAAGTTCATGGACTATTTGCAGGACAAACCCTACTGGAGTTCTCCACCATCTCTGGGTGGTATCACAGTTCTTTTAACATGCTTTGGTATACCATGGACCGTGTTCAGGAGCCAGCAAGGTCACCCATAACTATGTCAGCTGATTGCTTTTTGTACTGTGTTAAGGACACCGAAAAGAGGGGGCAAACCAAAGTCCTTGAGGCTTTCAAATAATCATAGTAATGCCTAGCACTGTATACAAGTGCCCTTCATCAATAGATATCAAAGCACTGTACAAATGCTACAGATGGGTAAACTGAGGTAGAGTGGTGAAGTGACTTGCCCAAGGTCTCCAGGTAGGCCCATGAGAGAGCTGGAAATAGAAACCAGCTCTCCTGAATCCCAGCCCAGCATTCTATCCATTAGGCAACACTGCCACCCTAATACCCCTTTGCATTGTTACAGCATCCACTATCTGAGGATCTCAAACTGCTGTACAAACGAATTAATTCTCTCAAACCTCATGGAGTTGATAAGCATCATTTCCCCCATTCTTATGGATAGAAGTACCGGTAATTAAGGTACAGAGAGGTTAAAAGACTTTCCCATGTCACACAGGAAGTCAGCGGCATACCCCGACCTATTGGTTCACATTCCTGTGCCTTAACGCAAGATCACCCTTTTCCACTCCTGTTGTCCCCTATGGTACAGTGTTCACTTTCTCACTTCATTTTTATGCTCTGTTCATCAGGTCAGATCATTTGCTATCAGTCCTGTCTACCCAGACTTTCAGACTTTACACATGTAAAAAAAAAAAATCAATTTTTCAAAGCCTTAATCCTTCTGCATAAGATGAGTTAGCCATCAATACCTGCTGCTTTCACAACACTAAGCTTCCAGAGCAAATATCCCCAAGGAGCTATCTTCTCAGCTCCCTGCAAAAGGCTGGACCCATGCAACCATTTTCAAGGTGACCTGCATAATTATCTTCCACGCTTGCATCCTAGCTTTCAGAGTTGCTACCAATACTGGCCTGATCCAATGCCCATTTCCATGGCAGATCCAACATTAAGATGTCCATTGGCTTGAACAGCCATTGGAACAGCCTTCACATGAACAAGCACTTGTTTTAAATAGTAAGAAATTAAGCAACAATATGCACACACAACCCAGGATAGCCCATCCTTTATAACCAGGGTGGTGCCATCCAACTCAAAGCCAAGAAACAACCAGAAGTTAGCATGGCATGAGGGGGTCTGAATGCTGGGAAGTACATAAAAGGCTTGTCAACTTCCCTGAGCTACCTTAAAAGGCCTGTTCCAAAATTCAGTAAACTCAATGTAAAGTCTCCCACTGATTTACAGGTGTATAAAATCTACCAATCAGTCCATATTCGATACTAGTGAACCTGTGTGCTAGGGGATTCGGAAAGGTACATTACTTTGGGCAACATTTTATAAAATTTTATTTTAGGAGCTATTTTAAACCCATTTTACAATATTAAAATTATGAAGGCTTTCATTATTTCATTTCTTTAGTGCAAACTCTACTGCTCTGGATGAAATTTTCATGATGGATAAAATCCCAACTTCATATCCTTTTAAGTGCAATTTCTGCAGCTGCAAAATCTTCCCCTGCAAAATAAATAAGCGTTTGTGCCTCTAAATCAATGCAGGTCCAAAAATGTGGACAAAAGTTTATGACTGCAGTTTGCCTCTTGGCAAGAAGGACATTGTCCTTTTGAGAATTTCTACCATAATCTATTCTCCGCCACTAAAATAAACAGTTAACTCCTAACCTTGTCCTTCTACCATACAAAGCAGCATTACAATTAGAACACACACCTGTGTAACTCAGCACTAGTAAATCATCCCTTTTTTCCTTAAAGTTTAGAGAAATATACTGTATAAATTTACCACTATTACATTATTATCCATCTTTCCTAATTTTGTTTTTAAATTGTAATCGAGAGCGAAATGGCTTGCCAGCTTTGAGAGTCATTTCTCACTCCTTTGCCAGCTGATTGCTTTCAGAATAGAAATGTTGGCTTGAGTCTGTATCCTGCGAACAGCCTGACTGGCTGTAATGATGATATACCTATGTGACTGTACCAGGCCACCTGTTCTCAGCCTCCTAGGAAGCTTTACAAATAAATAAAAAGCTTCCAATATTTTCTCCACATAAACTGCAGGCCATCCATCAAGTTGTTTACATCACACTGAGATATGTGCGCCTTTATCATTAGAAGAGCTGTCTACAGAAATGGAACAAACACGCTGGAATAATAAATCTCTCCTTTTAAAAAGGCTTCACGGTTCCCATTATTTCGTTAACAGGAAACCCACCCACCAGCATCCCAAACTGTGACCATTAAAGGACATAATGCAAACAGGCAAAGATCGGAGATGCACAAAGTTTCTAAATCCATCCAAGATACTCAAGGAAGAACTCGATAGGGGCCACGGATGTGGTGTTTTGTCTGGTTGCAAACGTGTCATTCCACAGACCCCTCTCAAGGCTAGAGAGCTAGTGGCAAGTTTCTGAACCACCTCTGAGCCTGCCCTGTCTTGCTCAGCTGTGCCACAAACTGTTCTTAGAGAGAGAGAAGTAACCAGAGTTTAGAAACCTTAGTTTCCAGCTTTTAATGATCTTCCCTAGGGGAAGAAACATAACATACCTGCTATGACATTTGTTCAGTTTTTACGTATGTGCACTTAATAGGATATTGGTCTTTTCTAGCTGTCAGGTGACTTTGTCAAAGCATCAGAAAGTCCTTTCTCCTCCCTGGTTTGGGATCTCAGAGGTTCCACCAAGCATTGTGTTCTCTGAGGCACTATCGTTAGAGTTACCCTGTTTTTCTCCTCCCCTCCATCCCCGGGAAGATGGTCTCAACTGCAGAAGCAATGAAATATGTCTGCTAGCAGAGGGGAAATACTTGTCTCCTATATCATTATAAGAGTCTGCAGCATGCATGTGATGGAAACCTCTTTATTAAGCCATAAACCTGAATGCATTCTGCAGCATATCTGTCAAGGATCCAAAAAGGTGGAGATTAAAACCACACTAGCAAAAAACCCATGTCTCACTCTTGCTGGAGAGTTCTTAGTTCTCTTATTGTTCTAGGAGGCAGGCAGACTTCCTCCCTTTTCCTTAGGTGCCAGGTTAAGAGAGGGGGGGATTAACCCACTTCATAAGTAGGCTGAGCAGAATTCTGACATTGGCCCTGCAAACCTGAAGCAAGCCTGGCTTCTAATCTCCAATATCTTACTCAGCTTCCTTTTCCAGTTTCTATAGCACAGTTGCAAGGGAAAGGCGCTCCCGGATTGCAACCATGCAGTCGTCGTTGCAAGTGCAGATTGTCCCTAAAGGATAATACACCTGCCACGGTGCCATGATTAAAACCGGTTACCCTTAGGAGTTTAGGAGATAGGAACTCCAGTACATTTATTGTGTGGCCCTCATTCTGATGTTCCCCAAAGGAAGGAGTGGAGGCTAGAAGAGGTGGAGAGCCTCAAAGAGAAGTCCCTCTGGAAGTTGTACAAAAGGACAGAGGGAAGTGAAGGGATGAAGGTAGTACATGCTCCACCTGCACCAGTTCTGAGAAGCAGAGTTGCCAACTTTCTGATCGCACAAAACGGAACACTCCTTTCCTACCACTTCTCCGAGGCCCCGTCCCCCGCTCGCTCTCCCCCACCCTCACACACTTTCACCAGGCTGGAGCAGGGGGTACGGCCAGGGGGTGATGGCTCTGGCTAGGGATGAGGGGTTTGGGAGGGGGTACAAAGTCTAGGCTGGGGGTATGGGCTCCAGGTGGAGCCAGAAATGAGGGGTTCAGGGTGCAGAAGAGGGCTCCAGCTGGAGCTACAGGCTCTGGGGTGGGACTGGGGATAAATGGTTTGGGGTGCAGGAGAGGGCTCTGGGCTGAGGCAGGGGGTTAGGGTGTGGGGGGGAGTGGGGTACCATCTGCGGGAGGGGACTCTGGGCTGGGGATGGAAGTTGGGATGTGGGGTCCCGGCGGCGCTTACCATGGCTCCCAGGAAGTGGCCGCCAGGTCCTTGCGGCCCCTGGACGCATGGGCGGCCAGTGAGGCTCTGTGCGCAGCCCTCACAGCTCCCATTGGTTGCTGTTCCCGGCCAATGGGAGCTGCTTAGCCAGCACTCAGGGTAGGTGCAGCGCATGGAGCCTCCCTGGCCACTCGGGCGCCTAGGGGCCTCAGGGAGCCGCCAGCCACTTCCAGAAGCTGCACAGAGCTAGGGCAGGCGGGGAGCCTGCCTTAGCCCCAGGTCTCCGCTGCGCCGGCAACCGGACTTTTAACCGCCAAGTCTGCGGTGTCGTCTGGAGCCGTCAGGGTCCCTTTGCGACTGGGCATTCTGACCGAAAACCAGACACCTGGCAACCCTCCTGAAAGGGTCTCTCAACACCTGGAAAGATCTACGGTGAAAACGCTTCCAAGGCGAGGAAGACAACAACCCACTCAAGTGAGTAGGGTAAAACCTTGACAAAAATCCAGTATCTAAATCATTGTTCATTGGCTTTGAACCCCACATTCCCATTTATTCTGATCAATAATGAGAGCCAGAATTAGTTGTTTCAAACCCTCTTTACTGATCATTTTTATCCATGAAAGGAGGTTCATATTCTCTAATTTATCACAGTGCCAACAACTATCAAATAATCTTGAAAAAAAATGTTGGATTAACAACAGTTAAAAGCAAAAATTTAAAACTAAACAGAGGCACTGCAGAAGCTGGGTCAAATATTCATTCTCAGCTTTACGTGTTCCACTACAAGAATGTCAGATAAAGGCAGATTAGAACTGTTGAAGGAAAATCGGCAGCCAAAAGAGTTCGGGGGGACGGGAGGGGTGTCTCAGATGAAATCAAAGTGGAACAGAACTGAATCTTGTGGTTCCATATGGTTTCCCCTCTGCTGCAACCCATTCTGAGCTCTAAACACGAAAACTGAAATCTGCCAAGTTTTGAGCACAGGACTCTGCAACAATAGCTGTATTTTGAAGCCTGTGCCCTGAGACACCCAAAAGCTTATCGCTTCAACACAAAGCTTCCAACGCCTGGATTCCATCATGGTAGGATTTCTGCTGTTGTTTTTGCCACTGAATGTGAATATAAATTACTTCCTGGCTTTATTGCCGGTTTCAAATATAATATACCAACTGCTCAAGAGACTGAAAGGGCAGTTGCAAGATCACTCTGTTGACCAAAAAAATAAATAAAAAAACATTAAGAAGTGCTTATAAAACTCCACGGATTTGAGATTTCTGACAGGTGTGTCACTGGCAAGGGCTGGAAAAGGGATAGAGTGGAGGGGAGAGACCATTGAATGATGGGAGAGGGGTGGGGAAAAATGTACTTCCCCATTTCAATTCCCTTCCCCTGTCAAAAGTACGTTGCCTCCTTTTCTCCTGTGCAATGAAAGAATTCATGTCCTGGTACATAATACCAAGATTCAAAGGATCTTGTGTTCCTCTCTCAAATCTGTTTCTATGGTGCTGATAAGTCCAAACATCACAAGTGTCAACAAAATACAAGACAACAATGAGGATGGAGCTTTATGTGCAAATGTTTTTCCTTGTCTTATATGTATATCAACATTTACCTTCCCTCTGACTGCAGATATTTGATAAGTGTGAGAGACAGAGAACAGAGGCAATGGAAAAGAGATAATTCACCATTTATGGAAACTGTAACAGATGGTCAAATTGTATTTTCCACATCATTTATTATACAAAGGTGAATGAAACAATTAGTCAAGAATTATCCTGCCACCTTTGGGAAAGTAATTATTAATCAGATGCAACAAAGCACTTGCCTATAACTTGTATCTGCAGAAGTACAGACACAGCTTAAGTTTGCATTTACAGGAAAATATGGAACTACATATTGTTCAGGCCAATTTATCAAGCTCTCAGCTAACAGAAATATATTTTATGAAGTTGGTGTTTAAAAGCTCTCCACCACTGTTGTGTAAAGTTATAAATTGCCTGTCTCTAATCTATAGTGCCATAATATTTTGTGGCATCAACATTTTCCTTTCAGGCATATCAGCTCTTCCTTGGATTCAACTGATAGCGACAAACTTAATGTGCTCTTTAAATGATTAAAAAGATTCAAGCTGGATTTAAAATAAGTCTCTGGACTAGTGTCTCTTTTCTGATGTCCTTTTGCACACTACAACAAATCAAATAAGCTCCTTATTTCTCTCTAGTGAGGGATTATTAGGTTTTTATATAAATTTCTCCTTGTTTGGTCTCCCCAGCATCAATACACTGGTGCCCATGTCTCAGCTTCAACTCTCGTTAAAGGAAAAGCCTGCAAATTTGATCAGCCTTAGAGATTTTCCTGAATGAGAGTTTCTAAAGCATCTTCTGCTCTGCTGTAAAAGCATTTGGTTGAGCTGCACAGACATGGTCTACCCAAGAGGTAGGCAATCTATGGCACGTGTGTCAAAGGCAGCACGCGAGCTGATTTTCAGTGGCATTCACACTGCCCAGGTCCTGGCCTCTGGTCTGGGGGGCTCTGCATTTTAATTTAATTTTAAATGAAGCTTCTTAAACATTTTAAAAACATTATTTACTTTACCTACGACAATAGTTTAGTTATATATTATAGACTTATAGAAAGAGACCTTCTAAAACATTAAAATGTATTACTGGCAAGCAAAACCTTAAATTAGAGTGAATAAATGAAGACTCGGCACATCACTTCTGAAAGGTTGCCAACCCCTGGTCTACCCTATATTCCTCCCTTCTCCCGATGCTGGTACCACAATTCGGTTCAAAGATCACCTACTACATCTTAGGCTCTGAATACCGTGACATGTGGCAGACAAAAGGGAAATCAGAAAACTGCATGAAGTGATGCCAATTAGAGTGTGGAGAGTCGCATACAGCTTGGACATACTGAACTTTCAAGGAAGCTCCCAATCTCTGAGGGATGTGCCTTCTCTGATCTATATTGTTTAACCCTTTCCTCTTAAAAATCATGGGCACACTGTCTCACTCACACACTGACTGCCACACTAAGCCAACAGATTTTAGTGAGAAAATAGAGTCAGTCATTCTCATGGGCGGCAGGTGAACCACCGGCTTGGGGAGGCGAACCACCGGCCACCACCACTCCGGGCCCACCCCCTTTCCCTGCCGGAGTCTCTCAGCCCTGCCCCCCACCCTGGCCCCTGAGTGCAGGGTGGGCAGGGCACAGCCCTCCCACCCCCAGTGCCCCCAACCTCCTTCTGCCCCCCAAGCACAGGACAGGCACCCCCAGCGTCTCCAGCCCCCCTGCCGAGCAGCAGTGAAGAGGAGCAGCTGGGCAGGGGCCAAGGATAAGCAGGAGCGGGCTTTGAGAGGAGCGTGGGCAGGGCCATGCCGGGCTGTTTGGGAAGGCATAGCCTTCCCCAGCCTATTGGATGCACCGCCCATGTCCATTGTTTTCCAGCAAGTGAAATAATAAAATAATCCTTTAAAGTAAAGTATCTGACTATTTTCAGTGGCGTGTTGTAGCGATTTTGGTCCCAGGCTATTAGAGAGAAGGTGAGTGAGGTAATATATCTTTTACTGGACCAACTTCTGTGCTGAGAGAGAGACAAGCTTTCAGGCTTACACAGAGCTGAAGGAGAGTGCAAAAGCTTGTCTTTCTCACCAACAGAAGTTGGTCCATAAAGAGACATTACCTCACCCACCTTGCCTTTCTATCTTTAAATGGTGCTGACATACCTCCAGAAACCCTCGATCCCTAGAAACTCAGTGTGGAGACAGGAGAACTGGAAGATCCCTTGAAGTGTGGGGGGAGGCTACCAAGCCATGTCCTCGTCCCTTCCCCCGAGGCCCCACACACAGCTTACTCTTTTTCCAGCCATAAGGGTGAACAATGGGAGGGGGAGAGGTGGAAAGAAGTGTGAGGGAATAGGCCCTGGTCCCCTCCCATTACAGTACCCATGTGGAAGTCCAATGATAGTTGAGGCAGAAATAATTAGTTCCCTGCACAGAAACAGGAACTCACTACTCCCAGAAGGTCAATTCTGTAAGGGAAGTACAAGGAGCATTCGTTTTTAGCACATCCCTAGACTCAGAGAAGCCTTGTTTATGCTTAGGAATAACTCCAATTCAGCCACTGGCAACCAGAGCTGATTCCCAATAATAGACAAGGGCATGCAGAGGTTTGTTCCAACTGAATATTACTTTTAATTTGGGTAAAGCTTCGTTAGCCCAATGGGAGCAAACATCAGCTTGTCTTCATCTTCAGGGGTCAAGGTAGGCCATCAGCACCTGAATTAGGCTATTCCCAAGAGTAGACAAGGTTATAGGCAGAATGAGGTATGCCGAGTAGAGATGTTGATGGCTTGGCCTGCAGAGAAGGTAGAGAAGACACTAAACCCTTGAAGACCACCACCAGGTAACACTCCCACACCTTCACAGGAGATGGAGGAATGGGAAGATAACAGAACATTCAAGGTAAGTCATATCAATATATCTTTATCTGAGCTCTTGGAGTCAGCAAGGCATATTTTCCCCTGACCTGTCCTCACAGAAAAATTAATGAAGCCTCATATTTTACCCTTCACGATGCAGCTACACATCCTGATATAACATCATTACAATCTCGTGTCCTACCGACGGAACCATGAGGACCTTGCACCTGCACAAACATCTTGATGGACAAACATGATGTTTTCAGGGACCTAACACTCTAAATTCAATAGACTAGACCCGATAAGTCTACCCCACTGGATCAATCGCTGCCCGCCAATCAGGTGGGTAATGTAGACATACCCTTAACTGAATGGAAAGGAAGTGTCACCCAGCTACGGATGCTAAAAAAGTCTGAGGAGCCAAGGGAGCTGAGAGAGAGAGATGGACTACAAAAGCACTAGGAAGACTTAAGTGACAAAGCTGCCATAGAGGAGCTTAAGGAGAAGCTTAAAAACACCTCAGAGTGAACAGACAGATCAGCTTAAAGAAGCATTGAGGCAGCAGAAGGTCTAGGGATCTGAGTGGGGAGGAGAAGAGGCTCTGCGGAGGCCAAGGGGAAGGAACAGGGAGCGGAGAAGAGAGATGGAATACAACAGCTCAGAGAGAGGATTGACCCACATATGAGAACCAACACAGAAATGGAGGTCCATCTGGGCTGAATGGAGCTGACAAGTAACATCTAAGTAGCCAGGGGACATGTGAGTGGCTAGCACTGCATACAGAAGGAAAAGGAAAGATATGAGGTAAAGAACCTCATGTCTACAAAAAGGATTGAATACAGGGATTGCTGTAGGAGGACTGACACGTGGTCTGCCTAGCCTGCTATCCTGCCTCCAACAGTGACCAAATGCCAGATGCTTCTGAAGAAGATCTAAATCCCACTAAAATGCAACTGTGCTAGATAATCCCACAGGGGTGAGGGAGAAAAGGCAGACATCTTATTACATCACATGTACTACGTCATGGTCACACATGGATATGATGTGCTAGATACCAATACAAAAGAAGCACAAAAAGATCTGGCATGAACCTCAGCAGGTACAGACTCACTGCGTTTTCATATCTCTCATGAATTTCAGCCCAATTACCATCAGTGGCTCATGTTTCATTTACACACAAGCAGTGTGTTTTCCTCACTCATGTATCATGCAAGATTCCCATTCTTGCGACCCGGGTTCGATTCCTGGGCGGCACATTGAGTTTGTGCTCGCTTCGGCAGCACATATACTAAAATTGGAACTGAAAGATCTGTTTAATGACTCTTCCTCTAAATCTACTGCATGTAAAGGCACAAATCACTCTTTGTATACAAAGTGCCAAGAAGTATTACTAAGATACACCTTTGGAAAAAAAAATACAGCTGAGCACTTCACACCAATATTCATGAAAAACTCTTAACCTTAGGTGACTCAAAGGTCTACTGGACATACACTTATTACCTATGGTAAATGTAAGGGAGTGAACCACCTATGGAATTTGACATTAACACTGTCTCTTCTCCCTCCCCACTCCCACTCCCACCCTTTCAGGATCATTAAGCAGGTTTTCCTCCTTGTAAACACAAAATGGATCCACATGTATTTGCTCACTGGAACTCCTTTCATATTTTACCAGACATGAAAGTACTATGACTAACGCTTTTCCTTTCTAGTGGCTCATGTGTCATGTCCCCAGGAAAAGAATTCGCCTTTGTTAGGAGGAGTGAAACTTGATCTTGTCGTCAACTATGTCACACAACAGACCAGTTGAAGGGAAGATATTTGGTCTAGATCTCTCACATTGCTCTTTGATCTTATCCAGAAACAAAATGGTCATTTTGAACACTCCCCTCTTCCACTCTCAATTCTTATTTCACCACAATATCAGGTTTGGCAAAGTTTCTTCACTGTACTTGTATCCCATCATGTCTAGCCTCAAGGAGGGTTTTAAAACTTGCCACACAGGTGGCGCCAAGGTTCAAAAAAGTTAGCTGTTTGTCCAACTGTGCATGACCTATGCAATAGGAAGAGTGTAATCTGGAGTCTCAGAGAAATGACACAACAGCAGTACTTTTAAACTAGGAGGATCTTTAAAAGCACTTAAAATAAATTAAGCTTCAGTATCATTATTAGCTAGTTATTCCCTCAGTTTGACAAATGGGGAAACAGATTCAGAGATTATAAGTGTCTCCTTGCCAGAGGTCATAGAATATCTAACTGGAAGAGGCAAGAGCCAGGATTAGAAATCCGAAATCCTGACTCCTGTATTCCCCTGCTGTAAACCACATGGCACTTTACATCCCAGGGGAAAAGTAAAGGCTTTTCTTCTTTCCCCCAGGGCCTCAATACAAAGACTATGCCTACACTGCAACCAAAAAAAAAAAAAAAGCCATAGCAACACAACTCAGAGCTTGGACCTACAGAACCAGACTTGCGAGGCTTCCACTTTTTGACTAAAAACAGTAGTGTAGACATTCCTGCCCAGGCTGGAGCTCAGGCTCTGAAACCTGGTGAGGAGATTGGATCCCAGAGGGTGGATCCAGTGGGAACAATTACTCTGCTTGTTTTAGCCCCATACTGTGTGAACCATGCGAGCCTAAATCTGAGACTGGCTGGCATGGACTTTTTTTTTTTAAACAGTGTAAATATACTCCAAGAGAACAGACCATTGATTCAAAAGGGGGCAAAGAGAGTTAAGATAAAGGATTACAAGCTGAATGTGAAAATTTAAAGGTTACCCTATGCTGTGTAGTTTAAGACAGCACTAGGACTGGAGAGTTCATACTGAAGATATGAGGAAGCAAAAGGAATTGGGGATTTTCCCCAGAAAGGGGGAGCTAAAAAACTCTTTCCTGTGATTGACTGGTCTGATCCCACCTCCTCCTAGAGCTATAGAGTAAAGGAGACCCCAGTGCTGGATGGCGAGATGTAGGAAAATGCAGTGGAATGCAACTCAGGAGATCCAGGCTCTGCCACAGATTTCCTCTGTGACCTTGGACAAGCCATGTACTCTCTCTTCATCACTCTTTAAAATGCTGGTAACAGTAGTTCCTGGCTCACCAGGGTGTTATGAGGCTAAATCCATTAGCCTTTATGAGGTGCTCAGATTCTAAGGAGATGAGCGCCACACAAAAAGAGCCCATACAAATCCTGTATAAAAATGGCAGCGCAACAGACCATTATATATGCCCGTACTGAAAAATATACTGAAACTTGAAAGCTACCCTATACAGGAACTACATTTCACTTCCTCACTCCATTTAACCCCATGAAATGAAGAGCACTTTACAATACCATGGCGATTATAAAGTACTACGAACATGGTAACTGGAGATGTGTAAAAATGCAGCATTAAAGAACTCCTTCGAGACAAAGCCCTACATTTTGTGCACCATCTGGTAAAAAAAAAAAAATTATCTCAACCATCAAGCATTTAAACCTAGGTTCTAACTCCAGAAGTCTGCATTTATAAACCCCTGCTGAGGAATATACAGTCCCTAGAAGGGCGGTTTGCAGAAGACAGCATTCAAAATATGCAATTTAAAAAACAAACATAATTAAACATAAGTCATAAATCTCTCAGTTCATTCATGTTCATGAACCCTAAGAATGAAAAATAGAGAGAGGCAGTTAAATGAACTTTTCGTACACCCAATGGGATATTCAAGATACCAGAGAGTCAAACTATTACATACTGTGTATACACCACTACCCCACCATAAAGCTCTTACATCACTAAACGGAACACTATGAAAAGCATTAACCATTTTTTCTTTTTGTTTTTAATCACCGCATCTTAGTTCACCACAGATCCCGTGGCTGCTGAAACGTCTATTCATTTTAACGGAATTGTATCTTAACACATTATTGACATCAGTGCCACCAGCTTCATACAGGATGTAGCCAATACCTTTGACGGCTGTGTCGCTGGTTACTAAGAGCCTATTATAATCAAAGGACTGAGACCTGATAGTGAGGAATATAATTATAAACTGGGATGATCATACCTGTGCTGTGGCAGTGTCTGTTGCAAAGTCCTATTCAGGAGTCTGGATATGATTAGGACATTACATTTCCTACCTTTACCTGTTCTTCACTTTCAGTTAAGCATTCACAATTGAACATCAGAAGAGCCATGACATATTTGTTGGACATTAAAATCTACTACAGAGCTGAGATATTCAGAAGCAGGGATTCATATCAACTAAATCCATCATTAACTGGTTCTCAAAGTGCAGTCTGTGGAGCCCTTCATGGAAGTCTACAGTTTAAACAACCCCATTAGGCTGCTTATTCAATTTGAACATGGGGTATCTTCAGCATTACAAGTGTAAGCTATGCCTATTCAATATGGCACTCTGTCCCCCTCTTGGGGTGGGTAGGTCAACTGGACACTGATGATAAGCCATCTACAGCCTTGGCTAAGAGAGCTGAGCATTTTAGCACAGGCGGGAGAGGTTCGTGCATTAAGATTCTGAGATCCAGGTTCAAACCTTGATGCAGGGAAGATCCACCAAGTGGTGTTGGCATTATACAAGCATGATCTTTGTACCACTTAAGCTGAAGTAGTAACTTCCCAAGCTAGCTGCTGTGGCATATTTTTATCCCCTTAGGCGGATCAGCCACTGCAGATGGGCAAAGACCCATACCAGCATGGTATGGGTTACAGCAGTACAATGAAGCTTTCTGAGAACCAAGTAATGAGGCATTGTCAAGGAGATAAGAAAAATTATGTGTATAGTCCTATGAAATGGTCTGCAGAAGGAAAAAGCTGAGGAACCATTGTATTAGGAGCAGTAACCCACTTCTCTTTCGGGGAATATGGAGTTTGGCTGGCCCTTTTTTTTTTTTAAACCATTACAGTAGCTAGGAGACTTAACTCTGTGCTGGTTCTGTTCCGATAAGTTCTGCCTGTCACAATACACAGCAGTACAATGTAAAAGCAGTTTGTCAATTTGAAAGAGGCACCTACTGTAAATGTCAGCAATTCTTTAAAGGTTAAGTAAGCATCTCGAGAAAGGCCTCCCTGCTCTCGTGTTTTCTCCTAATGTAAAGCTGATAAAGGATTACTAAAAAAAGCTTGCAAGGAGATAAAAGGCTTGCAGGTTGATGCTGAACAATTGAAATGTTCTGTTCCCAGTGTACAGTAGTAAATTACCAATGGCAGATTTAACGTTGTTAATTATCAGAGCAAAGTACTAAAGATTATTTTCTTTTGCTTAATTAATTACCTCATCTAGAGCGGAATGTTAATTCCGATAAATGACTGTTTCTTAACACTACTCAAGCTTTCCTTGGAGTACCTTCTGAAACGTTTGCCCTTACTATATGAATTAGCAAGAACTATCAGGATCCAGAAGCAGGAGTGAATTAAGCAAGGATCTGGGTTCTGAACCCCGATAAAGTTCCATAACAGGCCACAACCTCTGTTGTTGATTTCATTTGAACAGGCCTCAGCTGGAACAGACAAGCTATAGGCAGAAAGTGGTGCCTAAAAAAAAAGGTAGCATTAGCTGAACAGCTGCCTTGAGCTCACAATGAAAAACGTGAACATGGAATGGTCTTTGGAATCTTCGCTTCAGTTCCGACAGTGGCAAAGATGTGCCTCTTACTCACCCAATAGAGAGGAGAGGACAAAAGAATCGCCATCAGAATGAGAGGGAGAAGAACATACCTATGGGTAATGGGCCTTAGTGCTCAGCTGTGAGGAGTATGGAAGGGATGATTGAAGAGATTTGGATGGGGTGTGTGGAATTTGGGATGGGAGTGAGAGAACATAATGAGAAATCACAGAAACACAAGTGGCCAAGGGGAGAATAAGAAGCCACAGAGGCAGATTCCTAAATGCAAATGAAAAAAAAAAAAAGAGAACAAATCAGGGCCGAGGGGGATGTAGGGGTGGGAAGGAGACTTGCTGAAAAAATATCCAGACATTTTAAATTGAACAAAAGGTATACAGAAGAAAGGTAAAAGGGAAAGAGAAACAAGATCAAAGGTGAAGGAGACATCTAAGTTCAGGATTACTTTATAGGAAGTTAGCAAAAAAAGGCTTACACTAAAAGCATAGCCATGGTTGCCATGGAAATGTCAACCAACACCCAAAGCTAAGTAACAGTGTTCAGGAGTTTAATTGGAACAGTAGGGCCTTCCTGTAGCATTTCACCTTTGGACAGAAGTATAACCCACACTGGGTCCATCCTATAAATCCACTGGTCCACTTCACAAACCTTCTACACAATTGGGGCCAGCTGCTCTTCCCAGACTACAAATACCAGAAGATGTTGCAGGTCACTCCTGAGATAAGTGGCAACAGACACAGGAGTGCTGAAACCATTGTTATAGTGCAGGTGCTGATGAGGAAAAACATGTTTCTGGTGTTTGTTACTACTACTTCAAGTCGGGGTGCAGCAGCACCGGCAGTGCCTGCAGTTCCAGGACCACTGGGGGGAGTTGTAGTGGGAGGCAGAGAATACTCATATAGCACTGCTTACACGGCCTGCCTCAAAAAAAGGAAGAGAGGTTACACTGACTGCTTGGTAAAGGCAGGGCACGGCTGTAAATTGATAACTCTGTTCTTCTTGGTCCACATAACATAATGCAGTGAAAAAGTTGGAGAAAAAATTCCAGAAGTGCCAAATGAGAACAGCCTGATCTATACTAGAGGCCTGTAGGTGTATTTTGTGGAAAAAACAAAGGCACATCCCCTCAAACTGTCTAGGTCTTTGGAACAACCAATGAAGAGTCTGCTTGCAGAGACTCCATTCCACAGCCACACCGGTAACTTGACTTTGGGTATTCAGCCAGCATGCTGCTCAAAAAAGAACAATGAGCTTCATTATATATTTCCCAATGGGGTTTCAGTGCCTTAGTTTAAGGTGCTCTCATTTCACCTGGGACCACACAGGGACCAACCTCCTATTTATTATGGGTGTTTCAGTAGTACCTGAGAGCCCCAGTCATGGACCAAGACCTCACTGTGCTTGGTGATGTACAAACGCAGAACAAAAAGTCTATCCACAAACCAATGTACCCAGATGCAGGGATCTCTGTGCATTCCAAATTCTATGTTCAAAATGACAATAAGCAGATGAGTGATAGAAGAAAAGTGCAGCAGCGTAGTCGAATTGAGTGTAAAATCATTCCAGATAGTGAATATTCTCTCTCTCCTGTTTTCACATTCATTGTATTATATAAAAATATTTCCCAAATCCTCTCAATTTCAGTACTGCACTAGGATGTGGTTTGTTTTTCCTTAAACTATCATCTGAAAGCAATTTTGTTCAATTAAAGATCAGAATTCTATTTTAGCCAGAGTAGTGCTTCTGTGCAAAGGAAATGATGTTTTTTCAATAGGCATTCAGATGTCATCCTGCCAAGTGGGCATATTAACAAAAACAAGTAAACAGAAGTGTTGTCTCCACGGTTTTGGTAACAAAAGGTCCAGTTAACCCATCTGAAACAAGAGGACAATGAATACCTAGTTACTTCACAGGGATGTTGGGAAGGTTAACTATGTTAGGGCTAGATTAGGACTACTTCTACCATGGCCACTGTGGAGAAGGGAGCAAGACAAGGATTTCCTCAATGAGGCTATGGATTCACTCTCTTTTTTTTTTAAAGTGTTTATTTATCTCAAGATGGCTACCTTGATGTAAAATCCTAGTGGAGACAAGGTATAAGTAGTTTTTAATCTTGGTGTAGCTAGTTGAAGGGGTATATGGCTGACCTCCACAAACTACATTGAGGTAAAAAACAAATCAACGTCTCATCGTCACTAGCAAAATAGCTTAGTGTAAAAAACACCCTTACCAAAAATCAGTGAAGACATATCTTAGCTCCACCAAATATGCTCCCCCCACTCTGTCACATTCATGCCAGGAGCAAGTGGGCAGAAAGAGGTGAAGAGGGTAGGTGGAACTGGCCTCATGCTGAGTAGTAGTATTGGCTGGGTGCATGGGGAGCTGTCTGCTGCACTCCACAATGACATGTTGCAAATTACTCCCTATCTGGCACAACAGGTGGAACCATGTCTGTAATGGGGCATCTGTGAAGCAAAATATGATGCGCCTATGCCCCATGTCAGGGCTGTTCCAATGGGCACCATCAAGTTGGATATCACCTTAAAGATGACAAGCTCTAGGTCACCTCTATGTATTTGTATTATTGAAAGGGATTACATCCTCCTGGGAGTTTCGTTTACTATCTGGCATAGTAAATGGAAAATATCATGGGTGTATATTTGCCTCTATCGCCCTTAGGTACTGGGAAAAGAAACTTTTTTTTAAAACCAAGTAACCACTCTCACACAGACTAAATACATAGAATCGTAGAATATCAGGGTTGGACGGGACCTGAGGACGTCATCTAGTCCAACCCCCTGCTCAAAGCAGGACCAAACCCCAACTAAATCATCCCAGCCAGGGCTTTGTCAAGCCTGACCTTAAAAACCTCTAAGGAAGGAGATTCCACCACCTCCCTAGGTAACCCATTCCAGTGCTTCACCACCCTCCTAGTGAAAAAGTTTTTCCTAATATCCAACCTAAACCTTCCCCACTGCAACTTGAGACCATTACCTCCTGTTCTGTCATCCGGTACAACTGATAACAGTCTAGATTCATCCTCTTTGGAACCGCCCTTCAGGTTGTTGAAAGCAGCTATCAAATCCCCCCTCATTCTTCTCTTCTGCAGACTAAATAATCCCAGTTCCCTCAGCCTCTCCGCATAAATCATGTGCTCCAGCCCCCTAATCATTTTTGTTGCCCATTTTTGTTACATGCAACAGCCAACAGTCAGCTATACAGCACCCTGATATGCAAAATGGCATCTTTTCAAGGCCATTCTATTTCCAAAATTCAAATCCAATGATCATTTTCAAACAGAAACAAATCCACTAGTGTCCTGGGATTGGAATAGTGTTAATCCATGCAGCAGTGTCAAATAAAGAAATGCATTCTTCTCTGTAATAAGAACACAGGAGACATTCTCCCATTATGTACCTGTTTGCTACTGTGGGGTTATTGCTGAATTAGTGCTCAAAAGAAGTCTAATAAAATTCCTTGAGTAAAAACAGCACCATTCCCACAGTTGTCATGAAAAGGGCTGTCTGTATTGCATAATAAACCCTGTTGTACGAGACTGAGAACCAGAGAATAAAAGTTTGCTCAGACTGAACTATGCATGCAAAAAAATCCGGACTTAGATCATTAATTATTATTTGGCTACATTATTTATTGGGCTTTGAGAGCCATAAAAGTAAAATGTTCTTTTTAATAAAAGCTTTCAAAAATACAGCACATGGTTGATATTTAAATGAAAGAAGGAATTAGAAGAAATAAAAGGTTGTGACAACCTGAGGCAATTTGTGGCCCACTGACTAGAAACACTGCTGGGCTTTGAGAGAGGTCAGGTCAATGGAAAGCGAAGGGCCAAACATTTCTACTGTGCTTGTTTGTTATTTTTGTTAATTATTGGTATTACCGCAGCATCCAGAGGACCCAGCTGATATCAGGGTTTCATAGGTGTTTGTCTAACCTGGCCTTAAAAAAATTCCAGTGATGGAGATTCCGACAACCCCCCCTAAGCAATTTATTTCAGTGCTTAACCACCTTGACAGGAAGATTTTTCCTCATGTCCAGCCTAAATCACCCTTGCTGCAATTTAAGACCATTGCTTCTTGTTCTATCATCAGAGGTTAAAGGGAAGAACTTGTCTCCCTCCTCCTTCTAACAACCTTTTATGTACTTGAAAACTGTTATGTCCCCTCTCAGTCTTCTCTTCTCCAGACTAAACAAACCCAATTTTTTCAGTCTTCCCTTGTAGGTCATGTTTTCTAGACCTTTAATAGTTTTTGTTGCTCTTCTCTGGACTTTCTCCAATTTGTCCACATCTTTCCTGAAATGTGGCACCCAGCACTGGACACAATACTCCACTTGAGGTCAGTGTGGAGCATACTGGAAGAATTACTGCATGTCTTGCTCACAACACTCCTGCTAATACATCCCAGAATTATGTTTGTTTTTTTTGCAACAGTATTACACTGTTGACTCTCATGTAGCTCATACTCCACTATAACCCCCAGTTCCCTTGCCACAGTACTCCTTCCTAGGCAGTCATTTCCCATTGTGTGTGTGATTGTTCCTTCCTTAGTGGAGTACTTGGCATTTGTCCTTATTGAATTTCATACTATTTACTTCAGACCAGTTCTCCAGTTTGTCCAGATCATTTTGAATTATAATCCTCTCCTCCAAAGCACTTGCAATCCTTTCCAGTTTGGTATCGTCCACAAACTTTATAAGGGTACTCTCTACGATATTGAACAAAACCGGACCCAGAACTGATCCCTGCAGGACCCCACTCATCATCCTCTTCCAGCATGACTGTGAACCACTGATAACTAATATCTGGGAGCAATCTTCCAACCAGTTACGCACCCACCTTATAGTAGCTCCATCTAGGTTGAATTTCCGTTTATGAGAAGGTCACGCGAGACAATATCAAAAGCTTTAGTAAAGTCAAGATATACCACATGTACCCCTTCCCCCCTAGCCACAACACTTGTTACTCTGTCAAAGAAAGCAATTAGGTTGGTATGACATGATTTATTCTTGACAAATTCATGCTGATTGTTACTTATCACCTTATTTTCTTCTAGCTGTTTGTAAACTGATTGCTTAATTATTTGCTCCATTATCTTTCTGGATACTGAAGTTAAGCAGACTGGTCTGTAATTCCCTCCGTTGTTCCTATTTCCCTTTTTTATAGATTGGCACTATATTTCCGCCCCCACTACTAGTGTAGTCAACTCCTAAATCGAGTTTACTTCTTTTGAGAGCATGTAATCTCTAACAGTAAACTACCAGTTTATCACACAGCTGACAGCCCTCTAATTCCAGCACTTAATTGCTGGCAACAATGGACTGAACAATAACCAGTTTAAAAGAAAACATGGGTATGTATTATAAAGGACTGAAGGCCAGATGTGCTATATTTAAATTGTTCAGCCAGCCCATCACAATCCAGCCATTGTAATACACATACCCACCGAACTCCACAGAAACTAGGTCAGTAGGTGCCAACAGTTCATCTTCACTAGATCACAAATACAAACCTTGAGGAGTTGTGTTAATTAATATGGTGTTAAAACACAACCTGGCATATTTAATCAAACATTTTGCAAACTCAACAAGTATGGTTAATTTTGGTTTCAGCTCAAGTTTAGGGCCAAAGTTCACGTCAGTTATTTTAATGAAATTGTTTGACTGTACTGAAATCTGAAGAACAGAAAACACTGCAGTCAACTATGACAGCCAGACTGAGTTGAGACTGCCAAATATATGCCTTCCATGGAATTTTTATTCAGGAGATAAGCAGAAACAACTTTCATATCCAAACAGTAGGCCCTGGCCATACCAGAGATCTCCATATTGGGACAAGTTTAACAGAGTTCCCAGAAAAAAATTCTTACAGAAGAGAATATAGTTGTCTATAGCAGCTGACAGAAGTTATGGTATAGTCAGTCAAATGCAGCCAGTTATGATTTTATTGCATAGCAGCATTTGAGCTTAAAGACAACACAATCTTCCTTACATTTGTCTGCAGTCTTGTGGCTTGGAGAATTCTGATGCTCTTACAAGTTGAAGGATTTTAATCAGATTAAAAATACTGTATTTTTTAAAAGATAGGATACAAGACTTTCATATGACAAGTTTTTCAGAATACACATTTCTGGTTACCTAAAAATCACTACCTAGAAAATATACTTCAGTCTTCATACAAGATGTTTTTTTGATTAACAATATGGATCAAGCAGAAAGCATTTGTTACCGATTTCTGTCAGACTCGGGATATATAGTAGTGGGTATCTCAGCTGACTGGAGTAGAATAGGGAAGAGGAAAAAATGTCCTGGATTGAAGTGCATGTAAATAAAAAGAGCTACAACTGCAGCTACTTGAAGTTAATTCTAATCTCATTACATGAAATTACTAAACTATGAAAGTACTGACTACCAGCTAGTTATCTGAAAACATAGTACCATTCCCAGACACTGTTCCTGTTTCTAGGATGTTCTTTGAACTAGAATGGCTGATATTCCACAGATTTATCACTATGAAGTGGTTAATTTTTAGATAATCTCTAGTAATGAATACTTGATAGAGGCAGAATACATGTTCTGGTACAGGAGGTTTACACTGAGTTAACAGATGCTCTAACACATATGGCTGATTAAACTATTCCCTGCTGGCATCTGTGTGGCATCCTTCTTGCCCACTGTGGAATGGGAAGTGAATCACCCAAAATTCTCAGGCCAGAGAAACATCTATATTAAGACCGTATGTCTCTACCCCAGTTCCCTAGGCCTCCAACGGCACTATGGCTCTTTCAGGATCAGTGACCTCACAGGCTCTCAAGAATTCACTGAGTGGAAAGGGACCAGCACAAAATCTAAGTAGGGTTAGGACAAGGCAAAAAATGATGCTGCAAAAAAAAAAAAAAAAAAGACTGGCAGCCCTTGGCTCTGCCTCCCTCACAACCCTGAATCCAGTCCTGAGGAAGCACCTGTAGAGAGTCTTGGAATTGGGATAAACTGGGGCATGCCCAAGCAGCCGGCTCTACCTTCCTTCTGTGGCCCTGACTAACGTGGGTTGCTATTTGCTCACACTCCCAGAGGGAAGCAGGAGAGAGCATTTAGCGCTACCACTTCCTTCTTGGTCGCTCTGACTTGACAGTGCAGTGAGCTTTCATTTAGAGAGCTTCCAGATTTGGCTTTCGGCCATTAATTCTCCTTGGATACCAGACACAGGCCCCCTTTCCCTTTTATACAGGAACCCTGACTATTTAGCCACAAAACTTTACCACATGCTCAGGGATGGAAGGAGCAATATCCTGTGACGGCCACAGCCTGGTACTGCATTCTCCTCCCATTCAGGAAGCCTTTTCCGTGGTGTATTTTTGCTCTGGAATACAGAAAATCATTTAGGAACACACTGTGTCCCCATTTTACTACCCACACTAGAGGAAAGGGCAGATAAGGCCTGCATGCTGAAGCTTTGCTCCTTGCCTACATCTTGACACCAACTCAGGAGAGCCTCACAAGGCAGTCTCAGCAGAAGCCCTTTGTAGAGGGAGATGAATAGCTGGCAAAGCTATTCTGTTGTGAAATGCTGAAGTGGACACACTCTGTAGCATGAAGTACATAACAGACACTTTCTCCCTTTGTATTATTAAGGGAGCCGAATGAAAAAAATATTAAAAATTCTTTTCGGTTTCATTTCGGTCACTGTCTTTATTGCACTACAGATTCATTGCCCTGTTCTTCGAAGAGAAGAGGAGGCACAAAAAGCACACCTGACACTTGGAGACCCGTCACTCAAGCCAAGACCAGCTGAAAGTGCCGTGAACGTTCCTCTGTGGCATTCTTGTCCCAACGGTTTTAATCTATAAACCATAGATTGAGGTTTTTTCCTCTGGAACCACAGCCCACAATATTTTGGCTTAAGTAGAAATCACTCTGTGGAAGTAGGAAACAGTCATTTTAATCCACTTGTATAAATTGGTAGCAGAGGTTGTAAAGGATGGCTGGATACCATCAGCAAGCCAGTCAAACCACATACAAAGCACATGAAGAATGACTCAAGCTAATCAGGAACATTTAACTATCCTTTCATAAAGTCTCTTTGGGCTTTGGACATTGCAACCTGCTAATACTGGACTGGTATATGATAAAGCTCTGTTTATAGCACGCTAGACCAAAAGCTTGAAGTTGTTTCAGGGCACCAGTGTGCTAACTGCAAGCCTGATTATTGTAGCGAGTCTCCTGCTCGACTTCAGTGGAGGCATTTTGGATTTAAATGACTCAGGGTCTAGTTCTTCAGAGAGAAAAAAAAACCTTCATTCAGCCTGATCCTGTACCAGTGAAGTCAATGGGAGTTTTGACACATTTCCAGTGGGAGCAAGATCAAAATCCATGAGAGATTTTCACTTTAAATCTTACCTCCCCTTCCAAGTTATATTATTTTTTAATGCAACCTTCGTGGTGAAGTTGACTTTTTGTTTTGCTTTTTAAAGGTCCTGATTCAGCAAAGCGCAAGCCAGCCTGTGCTTAAAATCCATTGTCTCCAACAGGACTCATGCACATGCTTAAGTGTGTGACTGAATTTGGGCCTAACTTGGGTTTTGATTAATATTAAACTTTTAAGAACAAGTATCTGTCAGTGCTGGGAACAGACCCTGAAGTTTGATTCCCAAGGCCTTCTTTCCACTCACTTTAATGGCTTTTGGATTAGTCCCCCAATGTCCTGAACTACCTATCAGACAATATTTCCTTCCATAAAAATGCTTCAGAGATTGGGAAAACTAGTTACATTAGATGCGACTCAGATCACAGACATTTAGAAAATGCAAACCTTGCATGGAAATAGCCTTTAGGAGCTGAAGAGAGTCCCTTAAGACAGATGATAAAGCACAAACCGAAGTATTAACATCAGTTTCCAAAGGGCAATATTAACCTCATTGGGCTTACTACTTTTATTTTTTTAATTAAACCAACAGAGATTTGATTTTCATCTCAGATTCTATATACCTGTCACCAGATGGACTGCTAGAGCCAGGTTAATGTTAATTTGCAGAATTCGGTCTGCTGAAGACTTCCTTAGAGTCTTTGCTTTGAGACAGGAAAAAAGAAATTGATTCACTTTAATCTGGAGTCACTGAATAATCAATCTTTTCACTTTGTTCAACTGCATATGAATTTAAGATGAGACTTTTACATGCAGGGGGAACACATACAAGTATTAATTTTGCTTAAGCCCCAAGCCCACAGCAAAATCCAGGTAAGACTGCCATGTTTTGCCAGATACCTTGATGAGGACGACTGTGATAAAAATACCAACACAGAGAGAGAGCCTGTTTCCTACTCAACACCACATGCAGCCACCAAATGAGTTTTCCACTAAAAAGCCATGAACCTCAGCAAACCCAACCCCCATGTTTCATTATAAACCCAAGACCAATCAAGTTTTGCCTCGTTCCAGGGTTGGTTATAAGAGTTACAACACAGCTCTAGTAAGGGCCAGAAACAAATCCCACGTAACTGTAAAAAAGTCTCTCCTTGTGATATAGGGTACATGGACCAAAAAATAGAAGTCAGCAATGAGATCTCCAGGCTGAAAGGTATCTGGATAAATTCAGACAAACTTCCAAACTGCAGACCCTTTTAAGATTACCACCCCTCTATTTACAACATTACAAAATAACCCAAACAAACCTAAAACCAAGTCTGTTTTAAATACCTCTGAAATCCCAGAGGTCTCCTTATAATGAATCTTTCCTCAAGAGGAAGGGGAGGAAAGTGAGGGGGTGTTACAGCCCGCAGCCACCTTACAATAGCCTTTTGGTGGACGTGCCTTTATAAACAGCCTCAGAGGGAGAACAGAAGGCTTCTCTTGGGGCTAGGTCATTCCTTTGAGTCCGAGGAGCAGGTTAGTAAAGAAGCACCTGCTCCTATGTCCCTTCTCACTTATCCCCTTAGCTGATAAAGCTACAAATATTCATTTCCAATGATAATATATAAAGCAAAATTAAATGGACTAACTCAATTTGACTGAAACCTCTAATGGCGGATGTACAATTTGCCCTGTGCTTCTAAGCAGTCTTAAAATGGGACCATCTCTCTCACAGAAAAAACCTAGGAAGTGGAAGTGTAACAGACTGGCAAGCTGTGTGTTGTATTCCCCTCTTCCAGGGGCTGGTCCAATGAATGTTAACAGCCTATGTGTTAATGAAGCTGCTTCTTTAACTCAGTTGATCCCAGGTTCAAAGCCTGCTGACAACTCATGGAGGGGGGACCATTACAAAAGTAAATGCAATGTAATAAGAATGGCTTTGGAGATTGCACACAGAGCAATCACGGACAATGGCATAGATGCACCCTAATGTCTTGGATTCCATGGGAGATATTTCCCCGAACCCGGCCAGCCACTCTTATGCCTGGAGAATAAAAGAGGGCACCATGCAAAGCACAGGTCCTGCTTCAGTTCTGGGGCGGGGAGAGGGAGGGGAAGAGAGCGAGCGAGAGCGCACACAAACATTTAATTCCCTTGTAGAACAGATGACTGCTTTGTAATTTAGTAGCAGCTGCTGGCAACAAACGCCACACACTCATATTCCTATTAACCAAGCCACAGCTGATTTATTAAAGGCTCAGATACATCAAAACAAATGACTGTGACATCATTTATATTACTATTTACAGCTCTTTAATAGGGTTACATGAAGGGGCAACGCGGTAGAAACGGGAATCTAGTTACAAGCCTGTCAAGCTGTGGCAGAGTATTTTCTCTTTTGTATTGCAAGCCTAGGCAGTCTTCGGTCTCAATTGCCACCAACTACATACAGGACAGTAATGTGCTGGAAATAGAGAGCTGAGAAGCTAGCAGGTATTCCCAAATTACACATGTGAGTATCAACTCTCTGCTA